>NW_028261383.1:113635369-113936306 GCF_051295495.1 Thamnophis sirtalis
GCAAATACAGTCTTGTGTCTAACTAGCAAGAATTGTGTAACTTTCTGTAACACAGGCCTATTGAAAGATGAATGGACAGGGCAATTATGGAGATATACAAGTGAAACTTCTATTTAATGGATCAGATGATAAAAGGTGTTTCCTCCAGTTGTCCATTAAATAGAAGAGTGATCAATACCAATGTAGGTAAATGCTACAAATTGCATCTTTTGTTTGACTTACTCAATTTGTATAATGTTTACAAGTGCACTGAGAAATTGGGGGGGGGGGGGATTCTGCTTTGAAATTTGTAACCATTTCTAGCACTTAAGAGATAAGGAACTGCCTATTATTCCTTCTATAAAAATATTCAGTGTTACAGAACTGAAGCCTCTGAGGTTTGGACTGTCTTCTTGAGAGGAGGTTGTTTATTTTTCTATTTGTCATTGTTACCAAGGTTGGGATACTGCTTAGAGTTAGTTTTTGGATTATGACGGCAACTGAGAGTGGGATTGCCATTGCTAAGCAATGTGGTTGCAAAGTGGAACATCAGGTGGCCACACCACTTAACAACAGCAATCCTGGCAATTCCACTTACTGTCATTACCTCAATATATGCAGGTTATTAAGTGGAAAGTGGTAGGAATTTTAAGTAAGGACCAGGATGGGAAGTTGGAAGGGTTGGTGCAGGCTGTGATTTGGAAGTGGGGGTCTGTGGGGAGGAATGGCGGGGGCAACAGACTTGAGCATAAGCAGGTTGTGGGATACACAGCATGACAAGAAGCCTGGAGAACTTACTAGAGTAACATGCAACCTTCCTTTCTGGTTTCCCCATTGATTTTGATCTTTTGAAGCCAGCAGGGAAGGTTGTAATTGGCAATAATCTGATGACAGGATGCTGCAATTGCAGTAATACAAGCAGTTGACAAGTCTCTGAATCATGATTGCATGACCGTGGAGCACTGCGAAGGCCAGAACTTCAAGGATTGGTCATAAGTTCCACTTGTTCAGCACCAACTTCAAATGGTTGCTGAATGAGTGGCTAGTAAATGGGGACTACTTAATTTGGAGGCAGCCCCATTTGAAGTAGAGTGGAACTTGATTCCAAACAAATATGTTCACAGTCAAGATGAATGTTTGTCATAGACTTAGGTTATGCTGCATGTGAGCAGTGATATCTGAAACCTAGGCTCCAAGGCTGCTGTTAAATGAGCCACTGACTTTTTGCTATAATCCATTTCATGTGGAACTTTATTTAAACTAACCAATAAAAAATAATCCAGCCACTGGGCAGTCTCAGATTGTTTTTTTAAAGCATGGAATTATACATTGAAGGACTTTTTTCACACATTGGGGAAGACTACAGGTAAGAATGGACACTTCTGTTATATTTGATATATCGTTTCATTTTAAATTAATTGGACCAGAAACTATATAGTCTTATACAAACATTGGATTCCTAACAGATTATAGTTGCATAAGGAGAATGGGACTGCTTACTGGCTAGGAAAATTTAAAGTTAAGATTTGAGAGTCCTGTGTGACTTATCTTACAAATTGCACCTGTAGGTTGACCACAGAATTGGGCTCCCCAGTTCAAATTCGCTCACTTCGTTGTATATGTACAGGTAGTAGGATGAACAGAGAACTCATAGGACACAAAATATTATTCTTTCATGTGAAAAATGACACACCAGGTAGGACTGACTATAAATATAAATACATTGAATGAAAAACTTATTGTTAATGAACTGTATTTCCAAAGAAATATTTTGAACACCTATACTTGGTATTATCTCATGATCAACTGCGAACAAAATACCTTTGGGTGCTCAAGTATTATGGATGATTGCACCTCGTGTTTTACTCAGCTATAGATGAGCTTTTACTTTCAGAATTAAACACAAGTAAAATTGGATAGAATGGTATTCCCCATTCCCAGAAGCCTATCCAGCTGAAGGACAGGATAGAAAAAAATATTCAAATATACTGTACATGAGAAAGACTCACTTGAAAGAAACTCATCCCACATAACTTCTTCCTTTGAAAAATCACACACAATTAATTGAACAGCAAATTGGCAGAAGCATGATTGTGAATGTTTACAAAAGATGAGAAATGCAGCTTGGACATATTACACAAGAAACTTTCAAGGCGACATGCAACCTACTTCTAGCTGCAGTAGCTATATGACTGTTGACTTATAGTAACAACTTTGCCATCACCATTAGTAATACCCCTTGTTTTGGTTCTGCTGTCAACTGTAGCCTATATTACTGCTCAACCCGAGCGATTGGATTAGTGGTGGAATTCAAAAATTGTTACTACTGGTTCTGTGATCATGGCTTGGTGGGTGTGGCGGGGGAAGGATACTGTAAAATCTCCATTCCCACCCCACTCCAGGGGAAGGATACTGTAAAATCTCCATTCCCTCCTGATCAACTGGGACTCAGAAGGCAGATAATAGATGGGGGTGGGGCCAGTCAGTTCTCCGAAATACTCAAAATTTCTGCTACCAGTTCTCCACTGGTCAGACCCTGCTGAATACCACCTCTGGATTGGACACTCCTTTCAATTAGTCCCAGATATCTTTGGAGGGGGCTAGGTGGAATAGTTGGTCTGGTCTGGCTTGGTGCAGATATCTTTCTCAATTACTGGTTATGTCCTTGATTGGATAGCTGGGTAAACATACTGGCTTGCTTTATGGACTACAGGTGCTGTTACCAAATGCCAGATTGGTGAATAATAAAATCTGAGCAACCTCTAGTATGGTGCAGAGCTGCTTCACCCTCTACTATACAGGCTATGCAACAGGTTGCTAGATAGCTAAAAAGCAGATGGAGAGAAACTTCTCAAATTTGATCAAATTCCAGCGTTCATTACTGAATAGTTTGGTGGAAGACATCATGAGACTTTCCCTCTACTTTGCATCCTTTCAGTGTCATCCAGTGGAGCTTTTCTCAATAATTCTTGGCTTTTGGAGCCTGGCCTAACTAGAGGCATTTATTTGTTTCCCATCTTTATTTATTTTATGAATAACTCAAGGCAGCAAACAAATGCAATACATCTTTCTCCTATTTTCCCCACAAGAGATCTGTGTGGTGGGTTAAACTGAGTGTGTGTCACTAAGTGTGAGTTACACAGCTGACTTTTATGGCTAAAGTGGGCCTTGAACTCATGGTCTCTCACTTTCTAGCCTGATCTTTGAACTGATAAACCAAACTAGCTCTAGATAATTATGACCATAATTGAGCCCAAAACTTGTGTTAAGTGAAACATTTGTCAAGTGAGTTTTGCCCCATTTTATGACCTTTCTTGCCACAATTAAGTGAATCACTGTAGTTGATAATTACTAACCCAGTTGTTAAGTGAATCTGGCTACCCCATTGACTTTGTCAGGTTTCAAAAGATGATAATATGACCATGGGACACTGCAATGGTCATACATATGAACCAGTTACCAAGCATCTGGATTTTGATCACATCATCACGGGCATGCTGCAAAGTCATTACTGAAAAATAGAAGCCATTTTTTTCAGTGCCATTGTAACTTTGGTCATTAAATGAACTTGTAAGCCGAGGATTACCTGTGTAAAGAACCCGTTGTCTCTAAGTTTGAAAATAAATCAAGATCATCATGACTTAGCAGTTCAATCAGTAGAAAAGTCTAAGGCCCTAGATGGTCAATTATTCCAATGTTTAAAGCCTGAAAATCTGTAAAGGTAAAGGTTCCCCTCGCACATATGTGCTAACTCTTCCAGACTCTAGGGGGCAGTGCTCATCTCCGTTTCAAAGCCGAAGAGCCAGCGCTGTCTTAAGACATCTCCATGGTCATGTGGCCAGCATGCCAAATGCTGAAGGTGCACCGAACACTGTTACCTTCCCACCAAAGTGGTTCCTATTTTTCTACTTAGATTTTTACATGCTTTTGAACCACTCAGTTGGCGGAAGCTGGGACAAAAAACAGGAGCTCACTCCATTATGCGGCGTTAGGGATTTAAACTGGCGAACTGCCGACCTTTCTGATTGACAAGATAAGTGTCTTAGCCACTGAGCCACCGCGTCCCCTTAGATCTGTACAAGGTACCTAATTGGATTCCAATAACTAAGCTTCACTTATCACATTTATCATAAAGGGGTATTCAGCTGAGTTCGTACATTTCTTATTAGAAGGAATGATCCCTCATAGAAAGACGCCATTTGTTTAAAAAAAGGCCCAATAACAGCTAGTGACAAATTCTTTCTGATCAAAGTATTAAAAGTGTGTAGTGACTGATTTAGAGTCAGACAAATGAAATAAAGACTTTCTAGGTCAATTCAGTAGGGGCTTTGACTCCGTTTTGGCACTGAAACTGTTTGAATTGCTCTTTGGATGAGCTTTGCCAAGAGACATTGAATAGTACCATGTTCTGCCATATTTCTCAATGGCTCCTGATCCCAGAAATCACGGGAGTTGTCTAATCTTCATATAGGTGGAACAGCCTTAGAGTGGGTTCCACTTATTCATGGATAGTCATCTCCAGAAAATATCGCTGGAGGATTTCTGCTTACTCCATATTGCTGCTAATATGAGGTTCCACGAGGTACTTCCCATGTTTCCTGTTTGGGCCCCAAATAAGCACTAGGACTTATTTTCAGAGGGATGTGTCTTATTTTTTCCCCTATATACGGACGGCTTGCTTGGGGTGAGGCAGTAGGGGTGGAGCTGCCCCACATGCCCCGCAGGACCCCCACAGCCAGGCCATCCATGCCTGACACCTGCCTCATTTCGTGGCCATGGCACTCACACTGCTTGGCCTCCTGTTCCATTGCAGCTGCAAGCAAGCAGAAGTGGGCCGGCAGCCATGTGGGTATATCAGTTATGACTGAGACAGCCTCATTACAGTGATTTATGTTCTGATTCTACTAGAACTGCTTCAATGTTACCTTCCTTGAAAGAAAGAAACATTTTAGATAAATAATAAAATAATTTAGTCAGGAAGTACAATGCCTAGACCTGCAGCCCAAAATGCTCCACTATTTCTTATTTCACATGAGGCAGAGCAATTCTTGGTGTTTAGCACAATCTACTGGCCTTTGGATTCCAGCACTCATCATTTTCAAAAGTTCCAAGTTTCGTAAAAGGAACTTTGCTTGTGTATGAAGAAGTGTAAATGCACAGAATGTATACAAACATAATATTCAGAAGCAGCTGTCTTCATCCAGAATGAAACTGAAAGCTTATGTTGCTGAATACAGAGAAAATATAAAAGTAACTAAATGGTACAGTTCCATCTGAACTTAACTAGACGCATCTCATTGGCACAATTGCCAGAACTGGTCATGCAAGATTAGGACTCCCAATAAGAAGATACTTACAGATCCTTGGCATTTATGAACATTTATTAGCCTTAGGTCCGAGATGTGCATTCATTCATTTCGTTGTAGGAATCACAGTGAACATCTGAGACCCAACTGTGACATAATGTTTTTATTGTTTTCAATATAGCAAGTCCAGAAGTTTCTTGTAAGAGGAGGGAGGAGAAGGACCCCAAACTAATTAGGTTTCTATGGCAATTTTTGCCTGCTCTTCGATGCGCTTCTTCCTAGCCAGCAAACGCCGTTCTCGTTCAAATTCTTTCATGCGCATAACATAGCTAACACAAAAGATACAAGTATAAGTCAGTTCAAATCTGTTTGGCCCTATAAACCAGGCTTTTCTTGCTGCATGTTAATTGGCTTGAATGCCACAATTTTATTTCATATTTAAAGTATCAAACTGAGGCAGATTGGTCCCCAGACTTATCTTCTACAGTCAAGGTCTTAGTGTGGTATTCTCTATGCATGCTAGAGAACAATGGAATAATTATTCATTTATTATTTACTCTCATGCACATAACTTCGCTTAGAGAATTCAGTGATTGGGGCCCTTTTCCATCAGGGCAAAGTGCTTTAAAATTAAATCAAGGTTTATCAGAATTAAGGAAAAACTACTTGGTTGACTATCATGATCTCCTCCCTATTCACATCATGGAAGCGTTTATAGTCTCCAACCCCATCCTAATTTTTTGGAAACTCACTGAATTTTTATGGTGGAAACAGAACACATTTAATAAAGGAATTACAGGGATATAGAGGCAGTGCTTCTAATCCAGGGTAGTTTCTAATTTCTGAAACATAGTCAATTTACAGAATAAAGAATAAAGGACAAGATATAGCAACAAAGCAGATTAAAGCCATAGCTTTGACTTACTCCAGATGCTCACAGTACTGCCACTCATGCGCCTCATGTTTGCACCCTCTGATTGAAAAAGGATATGTGTCACGTTTGCACTTCATCCACATTATGTAATGATGGGCACAATAATCTCGGAATTTGTAAGGAATCTGGGCATCATTCATCTGTTGATGTGTTGCTATCATCACTGTAGGAGAAAACAGAAGAAAGAAAAGATGGAAAGGGAGATTAAAATCTAAATGGAAGCTCTTCTTCAAGATCAACCATTTGGAATTCTCTAACATGCTGCAAAAGCAGTTTTTGAAACCATGTTCAGCAAGTTGATTTAGAGAACCTGTTCAATTAAAATTTACAGACCACATCAATCTGGTGAAGAATTACTGATGAGTGTTGTTTGAGTACTATTTTGAAATCAGCTATGGAATCATTCAGTTATGCCATTCAGCCCATGCTTAATCAGCTTACTAATAAGAATGTCATAAGATATTTATTAAGTGCTTTACTGTATCATGTCTCTATCATTCCCACAATTTATTAAACAAGTTACTCAATGAAAAAAGGTTAACTTAGTCTGTCAAGATGTACTTATCAAAGTCTTTATTATTGACTTGGATGAAAAAGCTTAGATAAAATTGGTAGCTAATATCCTAGGAAACAAAAGCATAATTACAAATCTTGAAGAGTTTGAGCATTTTACAAAACTTTCTATAACTGTGATTTACTGAATAGAAATTAAGAAGAAGCAAGGGCCAAGCATGTAAACAATACACTTACCCTTTATTTTTTACTTTAGGAGAATGGAAGTTGCATATTTTGGAGAAAATAAATTACTGATTATAATTGCATTTAAATATGTCCTCCTATCATCTGAACTTTAAAAGCCTTTTAAAATTAGATTTTATACAGAAAATATTAACAACTTGAATTCTTTTTTGTGTTATATCCCATTACAGTATTAGTATATATTTGCTGATAAAAATGTTCATTTGCACTTCAACTACACTTGAGACCTCCTCAGTATTATCAGATTTCTGAATTGTAATGCTAACATTATTATATTATCACTCATTTCCTTCAATAAATGTTTGTCAGCCACTGATGCATCATTATGAACTAGCTAACTGGTGATGAACAGGAGTGAAGGTAGAAGCAGCAAGTAAGCTTTGACCCAATGACAGGGGTTAATATGGGAATGAACTATTTAATGGACTCCACAGACCATTAAAAATGAACAGTTTGAGAATCATTAGATTAGAGAAATGGCTAAAACTAATAGGATAAAATTTGACATAGACAAATGCAAAATTTCTATCATGAGAAAGATAAAGGGATAAAGATGGAGAGTACTTCTAAGGTTATTTGTAAAAGGGTTAGTAGTAGCCAATTGCAAACTGAACAAGAGCCAGCAATTACAAAAAGGACACATGAAATTTCAGGTTTCACCACCAATGACGAAAGTACAATTTCCAAATCACAGGAAATAGTTGTTCCAGTTTATTTTGCATAGATCAGCTCCTACCTCAAATATGATGTTCAGTTTATGTATCACACTTAATCCAAAAATATTGGAAGAGGCTTAGAGAACAGCAACAGTAGTAATGATTCGGGGAATAGAAATTAAGTGCTACAAAGAGAAATGGAAGGAGCTGAATAATCTTGAATGGGGAAAAAAGATAGCCAACCAAGATATATGATATTTCTCCAAATGTATCAACAGATTTCAAAGGCATCATATCAATATATTTCAGGCAGATATATCATTGCCTTATTCTATATACAACCTGAGTGTACCCAGGATATTTTGCAACATGATTCTATTACTGGCTGCATATATGAATTCTGCAACAAGCTTCTAACCAGTTTTACTGAACAATAATCTGCACCAAGGCTAGTAATCAATTTCATTGTGTACAATGACTAATATTCATTTGAAAGCTAACAGAATGTATTTGATTTAAGTCAGTCGATTTAAATCACGATTTAAATCACTAGTAAAAAGGATTGATTTAAATCAAAAAATTTAAAGAGCAACTGTCATCTCTGTCCCACAGTGGCTCCTCCTCTGACCCGCTTTTGACTCACCAACAATCCCACTCACTTTAATGGGACAGCTGGTGATGCGGCAGTGACACAACAAGGTGAGGGGCAGCAGGTGAATGGATACCCGCTAACATGTGCTGCCATGATGGATCTGAAATGACAGGTGCTTTTTAATATTATATATATAAAAACTGCTTAGGTTTCACTTTCATTTTTACTGTTTGCCCTTCCTCCTCACATTTAGAGCCTGGTGGTACAGACGCATTTCCCTTCAAACAATCATACAGTTTGTGGTGTGCGTAGATTTGCAAAACAATGGTGTAAAGAAATATTCCTGAATTTTAAGGTGTTTAAGCTGTGAGAAAGGATTCACATTCAATTCTGGCAGGAATTTCTTCCACTGTTTTTTCTTGCGTGGTATGTTCTAGAATGGGTGCATTCCAGGTCCGTTCTATTAAAAATTGTCACCTTGTGTGATCTAGAAAGTCCATCTTTTTTGTAAAGCCTTCCACCTTCTGGAACAACATTGCCTCCAGATATGGAGGGCACCGTCTCTCCTGGGGTTCTGAACAGCCCTGAAAACCTGCCTTTGCTCTTAAGGCCTGAGGTTAACGTATTGGGGAGGGATCTTTGTAATTTGTTTGGACGGTTGTTTTTAGTCCAACCTGTCTTGTAAGTTTTATTTAAATTATTTTGATCTAATATTATATTTTGTAAGCTACCTAGAGTCCATTGGAATGGATGATTGTATTAAATGTATTTAAAATACAAAAGAAAGAAAGAAAGCATCTAGTGGATGCCCAAAATATCACTTAGTTCTCATTTTGGACAAAAATTTGCAGGCGGAATCGGCTCTGGAGATTCTCAGTCATCCAGGTTATGGTTATCCCAAAGGTGTTTTTTGAAGAGGCAACTGGACTTCCTGGTTTTTCTTCGAAGACGTTTCGCTTCTCATTCGGAGCTGAAGAAGCTTCTCGGATGAGAAGTGAATGTCTTCAAATAAAAATGATAAAGTCCAGTCACCGCTTGAAAAAGCACCTTTGATGCAGGTAGGATCCCCCGGGTCCCTGTCAATGCATTGTTTAAGGGGAGATCCTCTCCTTCTAGAGAGCCAGAAAAAACCCATGCATCTCTCGCCTACTTTGTCTTGTAAGAAAAGGTAGGCTAAGTGAGGAACTGGTTCCCAGTTGCTCCAATTCGTGCTTCTTAATCATGCCACACCGAATTCGCTCTCAGCGGCACATGTAGACAATCCCACTAAGAAAAAGGCAATCTGGGGGACAAGCTCCACACTGTGTCCCTGGGTGGCCAATGGAGAGGCGGGGGGGGGGAGGGGAGAGAAACAGAAGTGGTCAATGCCTGGAATACACTACCTGACTGTTGTTACATCTTCAAATCCCCATAACTTTAACCTTAAAGTGTCTACTGTTGACCTCACCCTATTCCTAGAAGGTCTGTAAGGGGCGTGCATAAGCAACGTGCCTACCGTCCCTGTCCTACTGTCCCCATTTATTCGTACCCCTTTTCATTCATACTCATGTTTATTCGTATACCTATTATTTTGTAAACGATTGATAAATCAGATAGATAGATAGATAGATAGATAGATAGATAGATAGATAGATAGATAGATAGATAGATAGATAGATAATCACTCCGAGAGGGAAGCCGGTGGAAGACACGGCCGGAGCTACCAAAAAGGAAAAAAAGGGGAGGGGGAGGGCAGGAGAGCCTGGCACCCTCTGGATCCTAGGCTTCCACGGGCCAAAATCTGCGCGATCGACGTTTCTCAGTCCCGGAGAGCTGCCGACCGCCCAGCCCGGGACTCTCGGAGCCAGAAGGGCGGAGCTCAGCGCGGGGTGACCTTCCTTCTTCGCGACCCGCTCCGGCGCTGCTCACCGCGTTCCTTGCGCTCGGGGAGGCCAAGGTGGGGATCAAAGGTGGGCAAGGCGGAAGGGTCGGGCTCCACCTCCGAGTCCCCCAAATACCGGCGGGCTAAGTGAGCCCCCATCGCCGCCACGGACTCCGGCTCCTCCTTCGGACGGCTTCCGCGGTTTGCCTTTTCCGCCCTCCCCTCTCTCCCCCGGAACAGGAAGCGGGCGCGGAGTCCACTTTAAAAGCGCTCGACTTTGGAATCGCGGCCTTGGCGTGTCACGCCCGCCGTTCTCGGCACTTGGTTTGCCGATGAAACTGCGGCGTTGGCTTTTCCCCTCCAAATGCTGCGCGACAAAACGAAAAGTTCAGGCGGGGTTTCCGTTTCGGTTGCATTCGGCGCCTGCAGATTCACCCGAGGGGGGAGGGAAGGGAATCCCCAATCGCAGTGCATTAAAAAAAAAAATTCCAATGATTTATTTATTTCGTTTTATTTGTCAACATTTGTCCAGACAAATCAAGGTGAAAATGCCGTTTGTAATCCTTGTGGAGAACGCCGGGGGGAAAAAAAACTCATGCATTGCCGATCGAGGGTCCAATTTGAGTTGGAAGTGTCCTTTGCCTATTGAAAGCCCATGCAGGAAAAAAAATTTGTTTGCAAATAGCCCTGTAACATCATTTACAATTAAAATTCAATTTTGCAGAGTCGCTTGCTGCTTACTGACATATTTTAAGTCTGAATTTGAAAAGAATACTGCAAAAACAGGTCAGAAATTCCTGCCTTTCTGGCTTCCTTATTAGTGATGATCCTCCATTTCAGCTTTTCTGCTGTTCAAGAAGTTGCCTCTTTGGAGGAATATAGCAATAGCATTTAGACTTATACAGGTGGTCCTTGATGTATGACCACAATTGAGTTCAAAATTTGTGTTGCTAAGTGAAGCATCTGTTAAGTGAATTTTGCCCCATTTTATGACCTTTCTTGCCACAATGGTTAAATGAATAACTGCAGTTGTTAAGTGATTCTGGCTTTCCCATTGAATTTGCTCGTCAGAAGGCTACAAAAGATGATCACATGACTCCAGGACACTGATTGTCATAAATAGTTAATTGTCAAGCATCTGAATTTTGTTCATAAGATCATAAAGATGCTACAGCAGTCGTAAGTGTGAAAAACAGTCATAAATCACTTTTTAAAGTGCTGTTGTAACTTGGTCATTAAATGAAATATTGTAAATTGAGGACTACCGTGTTGTAAGTCGAGAGTTACCCATAGCACTTCATAGTGTTTCAGAGGTCTACTCTAAGCGTCTCCAGAAACAATTTGGGTCCTCATTTTACCAACCTTGGAAGGATGGAAGTGTGCTGCCCCAGCAGCATATAGCTAGTGTAGGAATTAAGGACTGTCTCCTTTAAGAAACTACCTCATGGGAAATGTAGGCAGAGACTGCCTTATGGGAAATGTAGTTCCATGACATGTGATCACATCTCTGTTTATGATTGGCCACTGGGGCATTTTGCCCACATGCAAGGTTTATAGCCGGACAGTTTTGAATGCCTTTGTGAACCAGAATAGTAGTGTGTATCTCCACTCAGCATGGGAGTAAAGTCATCATCTTTTTACACCACGTGATGGGACAGATTATGGAAGGTCAGAAGTATCTTAACACTGAACTGTTAAGTTTTGCTATTAAGAATGCCTGATAATAAACTTGATCTGAAGAGATTCCTAAGCATGGAGTTAACTGCATGCCCCGAGCAAGCCTACAACACCCAAGGCAGAACAGGAAGGCTAAGTCAACCTTGAGCCGGTCAGAATCAAACTCCTGGCATTTGGCAGAATTAGTCGCAATACTGCAGTCTAACCACTGTGCCACCATGGCTCTATTGTTACTCTTGGATCAAAAATGGAGAAAGGTTCCAATAAGGAATTGTCAATGGTGTTGGCATTTTTAAAATGATTTTTTTGTGCAATTATCCCACCAAAATCTACAGGTGATGCTCCTTAAATCAGAACAATAAAATACTTGTAGGAGATACAGAATCCAAATGGCATTGCCAAATGGCTGTGAACTGAAATAAAAAGAGCCTAGGGAGGAAAATGGCAAAGTGCAAAATAATCTGGGGTTTTTAAAAAAAGGCTGGGAATTTCATATCTTTTTAGGGAATACAACAATTTCCATTTTACTTTAAATGTTCATCTACCAAGCTGTTCTACTTACATTTCAGCAAAGTTATGATGATATTGAAAACAGTCTTCGTGAACAAGTGACAAGGTTGTTTCATGCAGAGGGCTGGTTTTATAAGAAGAAAAATTATGAAAGGTAATACTGTGTATATGAGCTATCACTAAGAGTCCTGTTTGGACAGAATTATCTATGTAACCAAGGCACCATGTGTTGATCTCAATTATTCATACAAATAAGCATTATACAGAACATTCTCTACCAAATTTGGAGAAGAGAAACCCTCTTGAATTAGGAGACACATACAAGGAAATTCATTGCACAGAGACCTGTTCCATCTCACACACAAACCTAACTCGTTCCGCACAGTGAATGTCATTCCACTTTCCTTCTTTATATAGGACAGCACAATCTTCACCATTTCTCCCACCATTATTGGGTTCACCTGTTCTCCAGCTCCTGAAAATGAGCAAAAATCATTATTCCTTTCTTAAATTCTGTTGATTGCAATCATATCTTCCTTTATTTAGAATCTTTATACTGCCTATGTACATGGTATTACACAGTAACTTGTATAATATTGGCAAACTAAATACTTGTTGAGGGAGTATTTTCTTTTGTTTTTGCCAGTCATCTATCCGTTTTTCCATAACATAATTTCATAAATATTTCTATTTCATAAAATTTCCAGATTTAGATAAATAAAAATATTAAGTAAATAGGAAAGATCTAAAAGATAAATCCTCCAAAAAGAACACAAGAGGGTGTTAGACTACAACATAATGAGACAAGATAGCAGAATTCCAAATTAGTGTTGTCAATTATGAGAAGGTTCCTACAATGTCTTCCTGAACGTTGCTGAATTAATCACTGTTCATCTGTTACATAAGTCAGAGATTTCATTGATACAGGTCTACATCTTTTCCATATCAATCCATTTATCATATCCATTTGTGACAACATAAAGTGGACGTGAAATTCTGGATATATTAAAGTTGTGAACAATTTGGGCGCTGCTGATAATTAAGATAAGGGGGCAATTTTCTTCCAGTCTTCAGCTTTTAGTTGATTCTTTTATATGCCTGTATAATAATCAATTTTTATTATTTAGCATTGATATTTTTTTACTGTTAGTCATCCAGGGTGTGAGAAAAGTAAATAATTAAATGAATACTCTTTGCTTCAGTGTCTGTAAAAGAACAAGCTAGAGCAGGGATCAATGTACCCTCTAAGGTGCACGGCTGCGCGGCCGCGTACATGGCAAGAAAACACCGCGCAGCAGTTTGCAACTGCCGCGCAGTGATTTCTACCGTCACAGGCTCTGGAAGCTGGGGAGGTCCTTTGCAAGCGGCTAGAACTGGCTGCCCGCAAAGGACCTCCCTGGACTTGTTTTGATGTGCTTTTGAGGAGTGTGCTTTTGAGGAGCCATGAGGCCGCAGGAGCCAGTAGGAAGGCGGCGGAGGGGGCGGGAGCAGGAAAAAAAGGCCCCATGGCTTCTCAAAAGCACGGCAGAGGAGGAAGAGGTGGCAGGGGTAACGTGGTGCCCAGCTCAGTTGCTCCGAGCTGAGGGGAAGGCGGCGCTGCCGCTGCCATGGGCAGGGACGCCAGCGGGAGCTTTGGCGGCTTCACCTCAGCCGCAGCACTGGGCAGCAAATGTGGTGGTGCTGTTGAAGGAGGAGAAGACGGCAGCAGTTATTCTAGTGGCGGTGGAGGCTCGTCGGCATCTTCAGCTGCAGCCCTGCCCCAGGTAAAAAAAAACTGAAGATGGAGCAGATCCATGCAGATGACATCGCCACAACATGACTGGAGGAGGAATTCTGGGAGTTGAAGTCCACAAGTCTTAAAGCTGTCAGATTTGAAGACCCTTGGTTTTTTTTTCCCTAAACGGTTAGGGGTGTAAGGATCTTGTAACTTGACAGCTTTAAGACATGCACATTTCAATGCCAGAGTTCCTGAGCCAACATTTTGGTTGCTAAGCAGGAGCATTGTTAAATGATACTGATGTTACATAACACTTTTAATTAAGCGGGTATTTTGAATAAACATAACTGAGTTTCAAATAATACTGATTTCGTTGTTGTCTTAGCTGACATCTGTGAAAAAAATTCAGGTACTCACGCATGAAAATGTGCCGCTCAAACACTATACTTTTCTGCTCACACTGAAAAAAAATTAGAGGGAACATTGGCAGGGATCCTCAACCTCTGGGCCACGGCCCACTACCGGGCTGTGGCCTATTTGGAACTGGGCTGCATAAACAGCAGGCAAGTGCATGTGTGCGTGCAAAGCTCCCCTTGCATGAGAAGCTCCCATTTGCCTTCCCACACAAAGCTCCCCTCACGCAAGCAGTGGCCACTTGCGCTCGTGCATGAAGCTGTTTGTGTGAGCAGCAGGCACATACACCTGTCGCTCACACAAATGGAGCTGTGTGCACCTGCCTGCCGCTCACAAGGTACTATTCCTTCACCCCCTTGCTGGGCTGCTAAGCCAGAAAGGTTGGGGACTGCTGAGCTAGAGTAAATATGATTCAAGATAGCTCAGTAAGCAAGTTTCTAATCTCTGATTTTTAAAATGTATGTACATAATATGTCTATATGTCTCTCTCTCACACACACATACATACCCTTCTCTCAGTGGTGATCCATCAATCCAACGCCAAGCTCCTTCTTTCTCTTTATCACTTAAGCCAAGCCACGTTGATTGTTTTAAAGTCTGAATCAGAAAATCCTAGGAGGAAACATCTCTGTTCAAATGTCATGCAAGTGAAATCTGCAATATGTCTATCTGCCTGCCTGCCTGCCTGCCTATCTATTGTAGCATGCCATTCTAGCATTTTGGTGTTTTACAGAGCATAGAATTTACTAACAAATCATAGTACAATTTTAAAGTCAATAATGTGAGAAAGCCTCAGTGGCGATAAGAAGCAAACAGAAATGATGATGATGATGATGATGATGATGATGATGATAAGATCTTGTGGAATTTTTGCATACAAAGGGACAAAATACTGGTGCATAATACACCAGACATCATACTGATTGAGAAAAAAAGGTTACAATCATAGACATCGCAATACTAGGTGATAGCAGGGTCGACGAGAAGGAATATGAAAAAATCGCGAAATACCAGGACTTAAAAATTGAAATTCAATGATGATGGCACAAACCAGCAGTGGTAATTCCAGTGGTAATTGGCACACTGAGTGCTATTCCAAAAGCACTGGAATTACATTTAAAACAGTTAAAAATTGACAAAATCACCATCAGTCAAATGCAAAAAGCATAACATTAAGCATGGAGAAGTAAAAACTATTGTCAGGCGAGAGTACACCAACAGAGTTAGGAAAATTTTGAAATCTAAATTGAATGGTGGAAATACAATCAAGGCCATAAATACCTGGGCAATACCAGTTATAAGATACACAGCTGGCATAGTTAACTGGACACAAGCTGATTTGGACCTTTTGGACCGAAAAACCAGGAAACTAATGACAATGCACTACAGTTTACATCCACGTGGTGATACTGATAGACTATATCTGCCCCGAAAATCAGGTGGCAGAGGATTATTACAAGTGAAGCAAACAGTTGAAGAAGAAAAACATGCACTGACTGATTATTTAAAAGACACTCAAGAACATCTATTAATCGAAGTAAAGAACAAAAATCTACTGAAGGCCCAACAGACAAAACAAGAATACAGAAAAGATGTGATAAAATCAAGAATGGAGAGTTGGCAGAACAAAGCACTGCATGGTCAATTTCTGGAAAAAATAAAAGATAAAGTGGACATTGAACAAACTTGGTTATGGTTAAAAACAGGTACATTAAAGAAAGAAACAGAGTCACTAATCCTGGCTGCGCAAGAACAAGCTATCCGCACAAATGCCATTAAGGCCAAAATCGAAAAATCCTCTGATGATGCCAAATGCAGACTTTGCAAAGAAGCTGATGAAACTGTTGATCACATACTCAGCTGCTGTAAAAAAATCGCGCAGACTGATTATAAATTGCGGCACAATTCAGTAGCACAAATGATCCATTGGAATTTGTGCAAAAATTATAATATTAAAACAGCAACAAACTGGTGGGAACATCAGCCTGAAAAAGTCACTGAAAATCAGATGGTCAAGATCTTGTGGGATTTCCGTATACAAACCGACAAAATACTGGCGCATAATACACCAGACATCACACTGGTTGAGAAAAATAAGGTCACAATCATAGACATCGCAATACCAGGTGATAGCAGGGTCGCCGAGAAGGAACATGAAAAAATCGCAAGATACCAGGACTTAAAAATCGAAATTCAACGACTATGGCACAAACCAGCAGTGGTAATTCCAGTGGTAATTGGCACACTGGGTGCTATTCCAAAAGCACTGGAATTACATTTAAAACAGTTAAAAATTGACAAAATCACCATCAGTCAAATGCAAAAAGCCGCACTGCTTGGATCTGCACGCATATTACGAAAATACGTTACGACGTCCTAGGCCCCTGGGTGGGGCCCGACTAGTAACCAATGCCAAATCCGGCGAAACAACTGGCCCCTGTGATACAATTGTATAATAATAATAATAATAATAATAATAATAATAATAATAATAATCATAATCATAATCATAATCATAATCATAATCATAATCATCGAAGTAAAAAACAAAAATCTACTGAAAGCCCAACAGACGAAACAAGAATACAGAAAAGATCTGATAAAATCAAGAATGGAGTGTTGGCAGAACAAAGGACTGCATGGCCAATTTCTGGAAAAAATAAAAGATAAAGTGGACAGTGAAAAAACTTGGTTATGGTTAACAACAGGTACTTTAAAGAAAGAAACAGAGTCACTAATCCTGGCTGCGCAAGAACAAGCTATCCGCAATGCCATTAAGGCCAAAATCGAAAAATCCTCTGATGATGCCAAATGCAGACTTTGCAAAGAAGCTGATGAAACTGTTGATCACATACTCAGCTGCTGTAAAAAAATCGCGCAGACTGATTATAAATTGCGGCACAATTCAGTAGCACAAATGATCCATTGGAATTTGTGCAAAAATTATAATATTAAAACAGCAACAAACTGGTGGGAACATCAGCCTGAAAAAGTCACCAAAAATCAGATGGTCAAAATCTTATGGGATTTCCGTATACAAACGGACAAAATACTGCCGCATAATACACCAGACATCACACTAGTTGAGAAAAATAAGGTCACAATCATAGACATCGCAATACCAGGTGATAGCAGGGTCGCCGAGAAGGAACATGAAAAAATCGCAAGATACCAGGACATAAAAATCGAATTTCAACGACTATGGCACAAACCAGCAGTGATCATTCCAGTGGTAATTGGCACACTGGGTGCTATTCCAAAAGCACTGGAATTACATTTAAAACAGTTAAAAATTGACAAAATCACCATCAGTCAAATGCAAAAAGCCGCACTGCTTGGATCTGCACGCATATTACGAAAATACGTTATGACGTCCTAGGCCCCTGGGTGCGGCCCGACTAGTAACCAATGCCAAATCCAGCGAAACAACTGGCCGCTGTGATACAATTGTACAATAATAATAATAATAGGCCAATCACCTGTTTGCCAACAACATACAAGCTCCTTACTGGTATCATTGCAAACCAAATTTATGGATACTTGGAAAGAAATAAGTTGCTTGCTGTAGAACAGAAAGGATGCTGCAAAAATCCAAGAGGAACAAAGGACCAACTGCTGATTGACAAGCTAATCCTAAAGAATTCAAAGAAAAGACAGACCAACCTGTTCATGGCTTGGATAGATTATAAGAAAATGTTTGATTCAGTTCCCCACAGTTGGATCAAGAAATCCCTGAAAATCTTTGGCATTAACAGCAACATACAAAAATTCATGGAAACTTTAATGAACCTCTGGAAAACGAAGCTTATAGCTAATGAAGAAGAACTAGGTGAAGTTGCAATTAAATGAGGCATTTTCCAGGGCAATTCCCTTTCACCCCTACCTTTTATACTCTCAATGCTACCACTGACAATCATTTTGAAGAAGATGAACTGTGGATACAAACTTGCAAAGAAAAGACTGAAAATCACGCACTTGGTGTACATGGATGATTTGAAGCCGTTTGGTAAAACAAAAGCTGAACTGAATTTATTAATTGAAAAAACAAAAGAATTTAGCCAAGACATTGGTATGCAGTTTGGAATTGATAAATGTGCAGCAATGGCAACCAAAGCAGGCAAAGTCATAGAAGATGATGGAATAGAACTTGAGAATGAAGAAATGATAAAGGCAGTAAAACCAGAAGAAGGCTACAAGTACTTGGGGATTTTAGAGGCCTCTGACTTGATGCATAATAAAGTCAAGGAATTAACTTCAGCCAAGTACATTCGACGAATTCGCAAGATATTAAAGATATTAAAGTCCAAATTGAATGGAGGAAACATCATAAAAGCCATAAATACCTGGGCTATACCTGTGATTCGATACTCTGCAGGAACAAAAAGCTTGCTTGATAAGAAGCAAAATGTTTTCAAGGAAAAACAAAGTCTAGTTGCCATTTGAAAAAGCACCTTTGGGACAACCATGATCTGGATGACTGAGAATCTCCTTGGACATCTGAGCTTGGTTGTTTTCTTACAGATGTTTCATTACCTAAAATAGGTAACATCAGCAGTGCTAGTGCCAACAATCTCTAACATGATAGATAGTCCAGGTAGGACTATTATGATTGATGATATTAAAAGTCACCGAGAAGCCCAAAAGGACCAGAACGAGCATACTACCCCTCTTCATGTCCTGTTGCAGTGGGTCTGTAACCAGTGTTGTCTCCATCCCATACTGGAGCCTGAACTCTGGCAGAAAAGAGTTCAAATAACATACTTCATCCAGGGTATTTCAAAGATACTCCACCACCATTGCCTTGACAATCTTTCCTAAAAATATAGTTTGGAGGTAGTTTGGAAAATAGCTAACCAAAACCTGGAATCCAGGAACAGGCTCTTCAGGAGAAGGTTCATCACAATCTCTTTCAAAACTGCTGGTGACTTCCCCACCAGTGTTGACAATCTCCCGAATCTAGATTCTAGGTGATTACTTTTCTGCAGTAGCCAAGATAAACAGAAGTACAAAAAAACAGGTGGCAGACAACTGCTACTACCTTGGAGGTCAACAGCTAAGACAAATCCTAGGTAACATTACAAGATGGTTCCTTAGTTACTGTCAATGTGCTCGCCCTGGCAGTTTTAAAAAAAATAAATAATACTATTTTACAGAAGAACTTCATGATTTGTATCCACCACCATAATCTTAAAACCCTCTGCAAGTTAATAGTCCTTGCCTCTGGCAAGAACTACTATTCCTTCTCCCAATAATTTACTGAATCAAGAAGGAGGGAGTAGAGACAAAGGATCCAGTGATTCTGATTAATTCAAAGAAATATTGGTTTAACACCTGACGTCTTGGATTTCAAGGAAAATTCAACTCATGGAATTTTATTTTGTAAGGTGTATTTTTGACGTTTAATTATGTTCTTGTTTCATTTTGGAACTATAAAATGAAAAAAATATAAACAACTTCTGTTTACTAATTCTGCTGAATGTTTTTTTAACAGTTGCTGTCTGCTGTTTACTCCCTTCCCACTTCCCTTTATATTTTATTACCAGTATACCAGGGGTGGGTTCCTGCCAGTTCTAATCTCTTCTATAGAAGAAGTTCCACAAATCTACCCTGCCATTTAGAACCGGTTCCAGTTCCCTCCCCCCGCCCGTCCGCACCATGCTTGCCCTGCCCGCCGCTCACTGATTGGCTGGCTCACCAATTGCCCTGTCCATCTCTAAGAGTCCTATCTAAACCTTAAAGTCTTAAAGCTGTCAAGTTTGAACATCCCTGGGGTTTTTTTCTAAGGCAGGGTGCAAGGGTCTTGTAACTTGACAGCTTTAAGACTTCCGTGCTTCAAATGCCAGTGTTTCTGAGCCAACATTTTAGTTGCTAAGCAAGAGCATTGTTAAGTGAGTTTCACCACATTTTACAAGTTGGCCACACCCACCCAGTTACTTGACTGCTAAGCCACTCCCACTCGGTCACATGGCCGGCAAGCCATTCCCACAAAGCAGGCCACACCTACAGAAGAGGTTCTAAAAAATTTTGAAACCCACCACTGCAGTATACCCTTTTATTTTGGGCCGATGGGCACATTGAAAGACATTGTATGATCACAATCATGCAGCAACTGCCATGGGATGAGAGCTTGCTATTCACTAAATGGCTGAGTGTGGCCAGTTATAAAATGTCCACTTATCGGAGGCTTTTCCCATTTCTGTGGTGAAAAAAAGCTAAATGCCCATTAAAGGGCAGCAAAGAGACACACCAAGCTTCAGTTCTTGGCTGCTATCTAACAATTTCCCTGATTGGACTGCCCTATATTTATCAGAAGATTTATTTATTTATTAGATTTTAGCTCACCTTTATTACTTTGTTAGAAATTCTGTTTATATATAGCACCGCAGATCAAACAAAGAGTATAATCACCATGTGCTTTACTGCTTAATTGTTTAACTGTTACAGGAAACAGAAACTCTACTTAGAACAAAAGAACTTAGAGTATATACCATAGATTCAAACTTGTAAATACTGCCATTTACTGGCTAAATACTACTGTAGTGTAGTTGTTGCATAAAAATACAAGAAAACTATATTCCAACACTTTATAAGTAACTTTAAGCAGCAAACATACATAATACTCCTTCCTTCTCCTAGTTTCTCCACAACAACAACCTTGTGAGGTTGTTTCCTCCAACCAGGCTCATTTCCATATTGCTGTGGCTGACATTTGCTGTCTTTCTAGGCAGATAAAAAGGGTGTTTAAAAAAGTCCCTGGAGCTGCCAGATGTTTTAATTTTCAGAGAATGCCAATAAGGTCTTTGTATGGACCCACAATTTTTTGGGTCAAGAAAAATACTATCAGGCAATCTTCCACTTATGACCACAACTGGGAGTAGCATTTTTGTTACTAAGCAAGGCAGTTGTTAAGTGAATCATGCCCACTTTTACAACTTTTTTCCAGATGGTTGTTAAGAGAACCACTGCAGTTAAGTGAATCACATGGTATTTAAGGAAATCTAGCTTTCTCCATTGACTTTGCTTGTCAGAAGACACCAAGGAAAGTTGCAAATGGTGATCCTGTGACCCTCCAGAACAATGCAACTTTCATAAACAAATGCTGGATGCCAGGTGTCCATTTTGTGATCATGTGACTGGGGATGCTGCAATGGTTGTAACTGCAAGGACTGTTGGTAAGTACTTCTTACTTTCAGTACTTTTGTAACTTTGATATACCTAAATGAACGTAAGCAAGTGGAAGACTACCTGTAGAACAAGATATGTGGTGTCCAGCAAAAGAAACAGAAACTGGGAAGAGAAGCTTGAACAAGGAGAGGAAGAAGAGATCGTGGTTGCACTTAGCTATGATTAAGTGAAGCACAGTTGATTCAGTTAATCCAATATATACAATATCCAAAATATGATTAACAACCAAAACTGATTCTCACAATGCACAAAGCTAAAATGTAGTTAGCTAGTTGATGGTTCATTGAGTCTATATGAACACAACTAGCATAGGGCTAAAAGAGCCAAGGACAAAACAATATTAGTCTGATCTATGGAATTCCTGCCTAAATGAAAGTAAGACTAGTAATATTTTTTTACTGATGTGTATTTATATATGAACACAGCACAAAGCCAAGTTTTTAAATAATGGTTACTATGTGAAGCGGTATATAAGTCTAAATGCTACGGTATTACTAAGTACTATTAACTAAGGTGCTGATACTTGGTTTCCCTTTTCAGATTCTACACAGGAGGCAGGCAGTGGGAAAAGGTTAAGATGAGGAAGTTGTACTACAAAGAAGGTATACAAGAAAAGAACAAAGCTACTCCTTGCAGTAATATGTAGAGTTTACCTGCTCTTGCTTGGTATTAATGATGACAAGTTGAGAATTACAATCAGCACATTTTCTTTTTGCCGTCCCCCAATTTTCTTCTGTGTCAGAGAAGTAGTAAACATTTGTCTGAAACTTCCGCCATGAAATATCTGAAACAAGAAAGTGGTACAGAAGAATTGTTTTAAAAATGGGGGCAGAGACTCCGGGAAGGAAAAATTGGTGGACTGAAGACAGTTCAATAAAAAACAGAGCTGGCAACAGGATATATTAGAAGAATGAAGAGCTGGTGAGTAGACCAGCTCTTCGTACTTGTCTGAAAAAAGGAGAGGACCAGAGAGAACCCTCAAGTACTCCAAACTGTTGGTCCTTGCAAGGAAATTGCAAGGCAGCTATTTGCAAACAATTTTAAGCACTGAGAGATGAGGAAATAATAGGAAATAATCACATTGCTCAAACCTTGGTCATCATTTTAAAAAGATCACTAAGTTTGTATCCTTCCTTTTCTAACGGGGTATGGAAACTGCTTGTTAACTCTTTTCATCTATTAGAAATTTTTGGAGTGACAAATCTGAAAAATACTGGATAAGTCTGCCTTTAATCCTTGATGAAAGAAATTTTAAACTACCAGCTTAACTTTTTTTTTACTAAACAGCAAATGGTTGATTAAAACTTTGATTTTAAAAAAAGCTACAAATAAACTAAGGGCCCAAATAAATGTGAAATAAGATTTGGAAATTAATATAGCCCTAACTATAAAGAATTCTTTATTTGGTTTGGGCTCAGTTGGTTGTCTGAACCCCAGTCAAAGAGATTCTTCTGTGGAAAAATATTATGGTAGGTTTGCTATAACTTAAGTCTAAAGCTTCCTTACTACTTTATTCTTCAAGCATATGTTGAATGGAGGCTTTTGTTTATGAATTCTGGTCTCTTATTGCTTTTCCTGATGTCATGTTGAACTTGTTTTTCATATTTACCTCTGCAATTTTGTAGTGTACCTAATTTTCTTTCTATTCTGAGTAGTTGTTCTTCCATTTTCTGCAGGCTGACTTTTCTCTTCTCATCAAATTGTTGTTCTAAGCTTTTGAGTTTGGTCATAACACTGGTCTCTAGTTCTTTGAAATTGAATGGTCTTGGGGAAGCATCACAGACCTCTTTTGTGAAGCTCAAATTTAGCGACCTGAGTTCTAGAAATGTTGAAGTACCTGGAAGGAAAAGAAAGAAATGTAATTTCATGAACCATACTGTATTCTTACATGTAGTTGGAGGACAGTTCTGTGTCTGCAGGAGCCGTAGCAAGAGTCTAGTGATTGAGAGTAATCTGGGTGCTTTTGCATGATGGCTATTTTTCCCAACTCATGTCTCAGCACTCAGATTGCACGGGGTTAACTAAGACTGCTCTGATGGAATTGGTTATGAAATATTTCCCATTTAGTTTTGAAAGGCAGGAATTATACTGGAAATAGGTTGTAGATCAAAACCAGTGGGCAAAAGAACAATCTGAAAAAGCCATCGGTAGGTACTGATTCCATATATTAATAATCACTCCACCTTCCCAAATTGCTGATACCATCCTTTATATGTTTAAGCACAACCGATGTTTCTTTTCCAGTGAATGTCATTGCCCTCCCCCATGGCTTTCATCTCATGGAGCTGGGATGTTCACCAGTTTTTGGTAATCACTCACTTGAGAGGAGGAAGATGACACTAAGGAGGAGACAGATACCAGTGAGGATCAAGAGTACATCAATTCTGTTTCTTTTCCAGTACTTTTTCCATTGGACTGGAGAAAAGATGGATGGACCTGTAGGGAAAGAGAACCTCAACTGATACAGCCTGGATTTAAACTCCAAAAACAAGTGAGAATTAAACCCAGACACGGGATTGTGGAAACACCCTTTCATTCACAATTGATTACAAGAATATACTTGCGTCTATTCAGGCATATTTGCCATGCCTTTTGATAGGGGAATACTTTCTCACAGGCTTTCCACACTAACAGCCCAAATATTTCTGTCTCATGTTGATATCCATAGCACTATTATCCCAGCATATATGGATTTTTTTAAAAAAAAAACCTGAAGCAGGTAGAGAATATCAGACAGTCAGTGTTCATGCTGCCTTGAAGGTAGTCAGCAGTTAAATATCCTTTGTTCTCATCCCACTGGTTCCATCTCCCACTTGGGTGGTTATGAATTAACACAATTCTTCTCACCTTTCACAAAAGAAAAGGACTTATTCTGTTCCTCCCACAATCCACATATCTGGCTGTGTGCATTATCTACTTTCATCCAGTATCTTGTCAAAAACAAAAACAAAATCCAACTTCTGAAAGGTTTCTGTGTAGTAGGGTTGGAGGTGGGGAAAGGCTCAATTGCAAAAAGCAATAGCACTTAGACTTATATACTGCTTCACAGTGATTTACAGTCCTCTCTAAGTGGTTTACAGAGTCAGCCTATTGCCCCCAACAATCTGGATCCTCATTTTACCGACCTCAGCAGGATGGAAGGCTGAGTCAATCTTGAGCCAGTCAGGATCGAACTCCTGGCAGTGAGCAGTGAGTTAGCCTGCAATATTGCATTCCAATCACTGCGCGGGCCAGGGCTAGTAAAAGAAAGGCTCTCAATAGCTCCATGTTCTTGGTGATGTAGCAAGAAACCTGCAGATACCAAGGCCTTCTCCTGTAAACTTTGCTATGATGATGACATGATGGCATAGGCCTGATAACATGCTACATTTGCATTAGAGAATCCTTTGTGAGCAGTGAGCTGGATGTGAAGGAAGTTAAGTTTTGAAGAAGCATAAGCAGCAGGAAATTGAAACCTCCATGGACCAGATGAGTCCTAGAGCCTTGGTAAGACTTCAGTATAAATCAGATTGGCCTCATAGGCTGCAAAGCATGGCTGAGGTTTCCAATGTTATAACAGTGTAAACAAGTTTACAGATTTTGAAAAGAAAAAACAACTCTACATTTGGTAAAGTGAAGGATAATACATCGGGCTAGATGTAGAACGATACTTCTCCTATACAATTTGCCTGTTTTTAGAGTATTCTGTAGTGAATTGAAAAAGATTTGAACTGAAAATATTGAGCAAATTGAAAAAGGTTACTCCTATAAGAGGTTTAGAAAATCTCTTGTAGAAACAACCTTCTCTGCAAATACTGTTTTTCCTTCCTTATAAATAGTCACCAGAGAGGGCACCAAATCTCAAGCAATAAAGTATTTACTTTCCATTTTAGAGAAATGGAATATGACACTAAGCATTGTGCACACTGCACATGTAAATTGAAAACTTGTATACCACAATTTACTTTTCCGAATGTTGAAGTGCAATTGTAGCTCAAAACCGCACACAAAATATGAACATTTAAAAGCAGCAAACAAAGCCTATGTTTTAAGGGACTATACCAGGGGTGGGTTCTAGCCGGCGTTACTGCTGGTTTGCTCGTGTGTGCGCTTTGCACGTGCCGCATGCACAATTCAATAGAAATTTTTCTGTGCATGTGCAGAACTCCAAAACAAGATGGCAGTGAAGACTGCGGTGACCGGGGAACCGGTTGGGAGGCGTGGCCAGTCTGGGCCACTGCTGGTTCTGCGACCCAGGCTGGCAAATCATTACCGGTTTGGCCGAACCAGGCTAAACTGGTAGTAGGAACCCACCATTGGAACATATGCACAATATAATAGGAAGAAATTGCTTGAAATAGCAACTCTAGAAATTGTTCTTTACAAGGACAAATCTGCATGGAAATGGATATATTTTCAGATTGACTTTCCCCCCCTCTGAATTTGCAAGATAAGAAACTGAAAGGTAATGAATGGGAAAAAACAACTGTGAGCTTATCTTCATTAGTTGTTTACAATGACACTGCAGTGGCCTGGCAATTCCAATTTTACTCCCTGAGTTCATGATATTGGTATCCAAATTACAATTTAAGCATCCTTATCCTAGTATTTCTCTTCTGCAAAATATTTGCCAATCTAAAACAAAACATCAAAGAGAGTAAAGACGGCTCTTTCTTCACAGCCACAAAGCTGTGGCTGGATTCTGTTGAAGACTCCTTGGAAGGAAAGACTCTGAAATGAAATTGAAGCAGATTTAGGAATACAGATATCATACCGGTAACAGCCTTTATATCAAGATCCAATGGTTTAGCTGGTGTCTTCCTTTCACAAGGTAGCGAGATACTGTCATAGTTAATTTCCACGCTGCAGTTATCATAATCTGTTCCAAAGTGAATGGAATAAGTTAACCTCACGATTTTGAAACTTTTTGCACAAGGATTGTGCACAACGTGCACAACATTCTTTAGATGCATGCTACCCTTTAACTTCATTGCTCAAGCAACACACTAAATTTCTGACTTAGTTTTTGCTCATCCTTACAATATACATTTGGCTTCCTCTAGAAATTGAGCATCTTCCTTTTTTTTTTTTGGTGGTGATGGGTGAGTTTGATCAGAAAAGAAAGATTAATGAACTCCACTGCTTTACCATCTTCTTCTTCCTAGAAATAGCCAAAGCTTCTGCATGACTGTGTGAGGGTTTGTGTGGTTGCATGTCTGATCTCATTCACTTCTCAGCTCTTAGTCTATCAAGAGAAAAGGCACAGGAACTCAGATTTACTGAATTTGAATATTTCCAAATCACTTTCATGATAAACATTTTGCTACCAACTGAGATGTTAGAGGGGAAGCCAATTGAAAGGAATCAGTCGTTTTAAGTAATGCCTCCTGTTTTATGCTATATGTACATAATGAGGAAAGCACTATTTGGCACTGAATCAAAATAGATGCAACACAGACAGAATGAGGGCACTACATTTTTGTCAATATCGTTTTCCTGCCAACTCAAGGATGGGTGGGTAGACCACAACTCAGCATAGGGAATGGTCCTCTTATAAAAACCATTAGTGAATCTTCAGTGGAGAGATTTATAGAAAAGATACATTGGAGATTAAAGCCGTACTTTCTTAACAGCAATAAATATGAAGAAATTTCAACAAGAATAGCTTGTGGTTCTAGAGCAATTTTTTCTTCTACATAACTATTACAATTACAGGAATCTTCTCCTTTTCTCTGTCTGACCATTCCAAGTAGCTTGTAGTCTCATCCCAGATTTCCATTCAGCTTTTCATTTCCCTCCTGGAACTGATGATCAAATCAGATCCCATGTTTGTATCTGTTAATCCTGCTTTAGATACATTTTCCATATAGATGGCAGTCTACAAGCCAACATTACAGACAGTGAAGCCCATTATGTACATTATGAAGTGTGCCATATCATATCCCTGCCAGGGGTGGGTTCTGGCAGCCGCTACTGCCAGTTCACTTGTAGTTGTGCAATGCGCACACATGCGCATGTGCAGAATCCAAAAACAAGATGGTGCCACCATGAGGACCGGTTCGGATGTGTGGCAGGCTTGGGTCACTGCCAGTTCCAGTGACCCAGGTCACCAAACCACTACCAGTTCGGCTGAACCAGCCCGAATCAGTAGGAACCCACCACTGATCCCTGCCCCCTCTACAGCCAGGTTTTCATTCAATTACCTTCAGTGCTGAGCCCACTCTGCTCTGCAGGCACAGGAGGGAGAGAACGCCAAACCTTGCATTCTTCCTCGCTTATTTCGTTGCCATACATGGCTTCTGGTTATAGACTTGATAGGGATAGAGATTCTGAATGGATTAAAATAGAGCTCTCAAGTTCTTAACATGATCTCTAGATTTCATTTCTCCAGGAAGTCGTCAGATCTCCTTTTCTTTTGCTTCCTTTTTGTGGTAATACTGGGACAACAGGTGTTGTTGAGGCTACAATCAGTTGTGGCTGCAGCTCTTTCAGAAGGCTATCCTCAGAGGTGGAAAAAAAAAAGTCCACAGCACCCTGGTAACCACTTATCCCACAGAAGTGGCCCAATAAATCAAATCCCAGCCACTTTCTTTTAGCTTATGGGGAGTGACTGCTAGTGATGTATAATTGAAAGTGTCGGAAGACACAGAAAAGGCAGATTTTGCAGGGAAGAGATTCATGCTAATAATTGGTCTCATAATTTGGTGATGCTATCCTCTTAAGCAGTCCTGAATTCTAAATAAAACAAATATGCATGGGCTAGGCTGAGGTAGAAACATAAAAGCTCTTTAAAAAAAATTCCATTTGAAGCTTCCAATCCATTAGTGGAAAGATTGCGTTGAACCAGTCAACACCTGATAAAGAGCAAATAGTGCAGTTCTGGGTACAGCTATGGGACAACCCAAATAAATTCAATAAGAAGAACAAAGCGTGGCCAAAGGAGGTAGATAAGAACAAAACAGAAGGTGAAATGGTAGAGAAAAAGACAATGAAGATCAAGAATCGGTCAGCACCAGATGAAGATGAACTGCTCAGTTTTTAGTTGAAACATCTGACTGACTTCTTGCCAAGCAGTTCAACAAGCAGTTTAACAACTGCCAAGCAGTTTAGTGCGAAGGGGTGAAACTGAAGATTGGTTAACATCTGGCAAAACCTACCTGATAATGAAAGATCCAACAAAAGAGGAAGCACTACGCAATTACAAGCCAATTAGAACTTTCGAACTTATAACTGGTGCAGTAGCTGATGCAACCCAAGAGCATCTAGTTAAAAACAAGCTGATTCCACCTGAACAGAAAGGAAACTGCCCAAACAACAAAAGAACAAAACATCAGCTCCTAACTGGCAAGTTGATTGTAAAAAAACTGCAAGGCAAGATCAACTTGAAGGTTACTTGCTTTGATTACAAGAAAGGATTCAAGCCCTTGCCACATGATTGGATAATCAAGTGCCTAGAAATACCCATTGTTGTGAACAACAAATAATATAGCATCAGTAACATGTTGGCAGTTTTGCAACTAGCACTTTCCCCAATAGCTCTAAGAATGGTTGTTTGTTGCTGTGGGGAGGTAGGAGTGGAAGAAATGAAGTCAGATTAGTTTGTAGGAGTGAGGGTGAACTGCTAATATCAATGTTATTTTAAGCAAGACCAGAAAAAAACAGGCTTAATAGTTAACGTGGGTTTTAACAAAAATATTATATGTAATGCCCAGAATTTCCTATCTGAAATTCTTAGATAGAAATCCACTTCTGCCTGCCTTGTTAAGAGTACTTTCCAAGATTACTGACAGAATTCAGAGGCCTTCTCCTAAGATGCACACATGTCACTTCAGATGAGAAGGATCTCCAAAAAAATAAGGGCATTAGAAGAGGAAAAGAAAGGGAAAAGATGCTACCATCCTGTTTCCCTGGAAATAAGACCTCCCCAGATAATAAGCCCAATTGGGCTTTTGGCCACATGCGCTAAAATAAGCCCTCCCGAAAAATATTGCAGAACAGCAGCAGCCATGAAGTGATCATGCTAGCTGTCTCCTGCACCTCAAACATAATAAGACCTCCCCGAAAATAAGGCAAAGCGCTTATTTCGGGGGTCAAAAGAAAATAAGACCCTGTCTTATTTTTAAGGAAACCCAGTATATGATGTTTCAGCTTATCTATTCCATTCAGCTTATTTTTCCTTGCAAAGTCTATGTACTGCACATATCAGGAAAGTTCTAGGATGAAAAAGTGTTGGAAAGAAGATTAATTTATGATAGATATCAAGAAAATGGGAAAGAGTTAAGCACCCCGTTTTAATAGAAAAAGTATGTCAGAGGTGTATGAAGTTTATCAAACCATTTTCTTTGAGTTATTATGACTCATGTAGTCTAGTCAAGAAATAGAAAGCAAAGAGGAAGAAGTGTTCCATTAGTAGTTACATAAGGAATGCTGTTTCTCGAGAAATGACAGAGGGATGAATTAAACCAAAAATGGTCTCATTAGTTTCATGACCTCTTTCTTCTGAAATTCCCTCCCAACAGCCATGACTCACATGTTGGAAGATCTTGAAGGCACTTTCTGTTGCTGATGAATTTTTAATCTCTTTTGCCTTTTGACTGTAAACCTATAAAAGAAATAGATTGGTCTATCCGCCCATCCATCTGCTTCTCCAGCCTGCAGCACAACATGGCTTTCTACCTATTGAATGGCGACGTCCCAACTATCATATGTAGAGGATGTAAAAGGTCAACACTGCTTTAAACTTATCCATGCCAGTGCAGAGACAGCTTCTATTTGTCTGCTCTACTTCTCATATTTGGTTTGTCATTTTCTTTGGGTGCAAGCAAGAGAAGCAGGGACTGAGAGGGAGAATTGAGGAAGTGGCTTACAGTCCTCTTAGCATCAAGAAGATTCACTTCCTTCTATGCTTTACTATATAGGAATGGCAGGAATTGAGTGTTTAGCCACCATTTCTTTCTAATAAAGAATGGTTGGAGATTTATTATTCTTGATGCAAGGAGAAGTATCACTGAAGGAGCTGTTCTTCTCAACAGGTAGTCCTTGCTTACTGTTTTGTTCAGCAACTGTCTGAAGTTACAACAGTGCTATCCCTCAGTCATATGATCACTGTCAGTACATGGTGTCCTGTTCCTGACTATTGTTTTCCTGTGTCGACCCCCCCCCCAGAGCAGAGATATTGGAGGGGAAAGGATTACAAGAGAGCAAGCAGACACACAATGGGGTACACACTATTGAAAGCAACGTGCTGGCACTGGCAACCACTAGAGCACTCCACAACATTCCCCAATGTGTGCCTGCTTACTCTCTTGTAATACCTTCCTCTCCAATGAATTTAGATATAAACATTAAATCTCTTCTAGCTAGTTATCCCAGCATCATTGCAGTGAGCATTCCAAAGGGCAGGGGAGTGGGGAGAAGAAAAGCCCAATCGTAGTCATGTGGTTTTCCTCTTAGTGAATGCTTCACTTAGTGACAGAGTTGCCAGCCTCAATTGTGGACACTAAACAAGGACTACCTGTACTTCTCTGCCCCAAGAAGTATGTGGAGATAAAGCAGGGAAGAACAACTCCTTTGGTATCAGTCTTCTAATTCCACAGAATGGAAACTCCACTCCATGGATAAATAAAATATAAATATTTTATATTTTATATAAATATAAAATAAAAGAAGTTCTACAGACCTTCTGCTACTGGTGCCTATCACTAAAAAAGGCTTTTCCTGCTTCTCATGTCTCCTGGGAATCGAATCCATATTCTGCTTCATCACCAAGAGAGAAATCCAGGCATATTTTTATGTTGGTATCTTTTCTACCTGGCTCCTGTGCAGCAGAAAAGCATTTCAATGTTGCCATGTGGAGGAGTCCATGATTCCCAGAAAAGTGTGATACTGCATGGCACTGGGTTTTCCAATCAACATTGGCAGTTGGTTTGAAAGGTGCCCATATCTATGAACTCATTCTGACATGCACAAAGCAGACACTTTAGTACTGAAGCAGTACTAGACATCATATTCCAACGTCACCCTTAGGAAGCCATGTTAACCAGGGCATGCATTGGGATGATGATAAATGGATTTTCAGAGAAAGGTTTTAAGAACTTCGTGGAAGTTCTGAAAAGAGGAAGAGGGACTGCTCATGCTCATTTCCTTTCCTCAGAAAAAGTTTGGGAGACCTTTAGACTATAATAAATAGCTGAAAGTCCGACAGCTTCCAAAGACTGAGAAAAATGTCATCACCACAGGGTATCTATAAGAGATGCGAGGAACCCGAGGAACAGGGGAAAAAGCCAAGCAAGAAATTTGAAACAGCAGGTAATTGCCAGCTCTGTCTGGATTCAGAAATTTTGACTTGTGTCCTTGGGGGGGGGGGGGAGGGTTTCCAGAAAACCAGCTGTTTTTAGAGCCAAATGGAGAGGAACAGAACGGCAGCACAAACGCCTGCCAGCTGTTTAAGAATTTATTCATGAAAATGATTGCCAGTTTGGTAGAAGACCACAACTTCTTCAATAATATGAATTCTTATACTTATGACAATAAGCCTCAATCACCATGCTGGGACTTACTGATGATTAGATTTGTGCAAAATATAAAATGGAAAAAAATGGCAAAGGCACATTCTATGGGAAATGAATGGGTATTTGAGAAGAAAGAGAATATTCTTTCCATTTTCACTTATTTCCAAACATTTAAATATTCCATCCACCTAGCAAATTAAAGGGATAAGGCAGAATTGTAGCTGCTTGAGGTACATGCTTACTGAGAGTAACTGTTCTTTGCTGATATGGAGGGATAGTTCATCATATGAGCTGCTGTAGCTCAGTGGAGGACCACAAGATTTTGTATACCAGAAAACTCAGATTTAAAGGTCTTCTAAGGCAGTAGCCCACAATCTTTTGGGCATCAGGGACCAGTTCAACGGAGAGAGGTTTTTCCCATGGACCAGAAGTGGCATCATTTACATTATTGCCTGCATCTCATGGATGGGGCTTTGCTTGTTTATGTGACCCATGTTGTGGCCCAGTGCCAGTCCATGGACCAGGGGTTGGAGACCCCTGTTCTAAGATATGTGGGGAGGGTCCTCTATCTTGAGCCCTGAGAGACTCAACAGTCAACTCTAGCTAACACTGAGGTAGATGGGTCAATGATCTGACCTGATGAAAGGCCTATAGTGCTAACCTGAACCTGAAGACAAAGCCCAATCTCTTTACATTTATGTTCCAATTTTTGATCTGCATTTCTAAAAACAAGGAGATAGCAACCAAACTTTCTTAAACAGTGTCTGAAATGCCCTTTTTATTAGATGTTGCCAAGTATAAGGTAGGCAACCATCTCTCTGTGATGGTTTATTTTCTATTCTTGTACTGAGAAGAGGGATTTTGACCCCAGTTGACTCTTCTAGTTCAGCAATTCTATGAAATAAGGTTTCTAAGTTTATCTTTATAAAGTAGGCATAAATAATGTGAACCTCATGACATGCAAAACTCACATGGTTGCAGTTCCTTCAATTAACCATGTAAACAGTCATAGTTTGTTTACTAACTAGGTCAGTATTCTGTAGGAAACATGTACCTGAGTTTCCCTTAGAGAATATCAATTATCACACCCGCAGAAGTTAACTGGCCAAAGGAATGAGCCTTTTTTCCTTTTAAATGTGCTGCTTCTGAATCTGAACTCTGTGCTGGTAAGGTGAATCAGAGTAACCTCAGCCCCACCATAAGGGAGCTTTCTATTGAATTCTGTTCCACAACAGAAAGCATATTGAGCCTGAAACAGTATGATCTTTGTTGTGCAATGTTTGAGAGGACAATCCGTTTGTTCCCTTTCTCTGGGTCATACCAAAGACAGCTGCTTCCTCCATTCATCCGTTTGTAATCAATTGGTCATAACCTCTTTTGCTGGATCAGCAAGATTCATAAGAACACAAGGCATTCACATGTGTTCTGGAACTAAGATAACCAGATCTAATTCATGTACTTTAAGACTTCTTATCAGGTTTCAAACAGTTTAGTTATAACAGGGTTTCCCCAAGGCATTCTAGGAATTGATGAAGTAAAAAATGGCATCCTAGCCATTATCTTACTGCTTTCTTGCTAAGAAGCAATTCAGAAATCTTCTCTGTCTTACTTAGCTGGAAGTGCATACCATTACCCTCTAAAGTTATATAAATCAGATGAAGGTACTTGAGAGATCGAAGAATTAATCTTTTACTTGCCTATTTTACCTCACAGATAAAATGGTTTGGTACATAGGCTGATTTTTAAAAAAAAATACTTCAGGCATTTCTAACAGCTGTAGCTTATATATATATAAGAGGTATGCAATACAAATGATATTGCTTTTTAAAAAATTTAAGGGAAAACTAGCACTTTCTTAGCAGACATTCATAACTTCTTGTAATCAATACTTTAAATAATATTGGTGAGAGTGTAACACGGGATGGGAGCTGACAGATTATTGTTATGGTTAGTATAAACACTCTTAGCCTGGTTGCCACCAAATTTCATTTCTCAGGGTTCAGTGAAAAAAGAGAGACTATGAGCACAAGACAGAAAGTGTGGTGAAAGCTCCTTTGAAACTCAGAAGTGATCTCTAAGGTTCAGAGGTCACCTAAAGGTGCTTTTTCAAAAAGGCAACTGGACTTCCTTGTTTTTTTTCTTTGAAAACATTTTGCTTGGAACATTCAAACTTCTTGGATGAGACGTGAAACATTTTCAAAGAACTCCCCCCCCCCCCAAGAAAGTCCAGTTGCCTTTTGGAAAAAAGCACGTTTGGGACAACCATAATCTGGATGATGGAGAATCTCCATAGACATAGGGCTATTGAATGTACCTAAATGACAGAGCTGAAATAAGTACAAAATACATAATACAGATCAACTGTGGTTCACTGCAAATAAAGATTTTTAAAAAAAATTATACTGTAGCTGACTTCCCATTCAAGACCATATTTTGAAATAAAGCGATTTACCATAGCAATTATTGATGGAGTAAATTATTCTGATTCTATTTAGAATCTCTCTTTCTCCTTCCACACAGAAGCCTGGGAAATGAAATGTGGGGATGAGCGGGCTAGGAATATTTATATTATAACAATGAGAGGGCTGCCATCGTCCTATCAACAGTCATACTCTCATTGATATTATTTACCATAGCAATTATTGATAGAATAAATTATTCTATTTGAAAACACAAACAATGCACTGTCTGAGAGAGAGAGAAAGCATGACAAGAACTTGTCTGGGACAACAGTGGATATTATGGTAAGATCAGTTTCTTATGGACATTATTATATTGACATTCTTCCTTAGAGGATTACCAGGAAATACAGTGTTAGCCATTTGATCCATTCAAATTGTTGAGTCACTAATGCTGCAGTAAGCTGTGGAGAAATAGTAATTTTCTTATTGTGCAATTGTTTAAGAACATTTACTCTGATGTATTGTGTTTCATTTCAAAGGCAGTTTTTTTCCCTGTGCCCATTCTCATCTCTGTCATAGTCCATTTCATGTGTGATAAAGAAAGAGCCTAATGATTATAAAAGTTTATACCATATAGGAAGCCAATTGTATAAAAGCATGTTTTGCTGCTATGGAGAAAAGCTAATTCAAATATTATTCTAGAATGAATGGGATCTTAGCTAGTGTGTGTGAATCTTTGTGGACTTTTTCTTTTATAGCAGGGCTGTCAAACTCACGGCCCATGGCCAGGTGCATCATGCGTTGGCCATGTCCACACTCGTTAGCGAAGAGGGGAAAATTCATGATACGTCACATGATGATGCCATAACAACGTGGGTTTGACACACCTGTTCTATAGTATTAATAATTGGATTCTTATCCTAGTTTTATCACTGTAGGTTTCATGAAACATATGTTTTTTGTCCACAGGTAATTTCCTGCCACTACGCAGCCAAGGTGGTTCAGGAGTATCCCTGCTGATCTTTTCTCTTGTGACCATTGCATTTCTTTTGCTGTGGATCATCATCGTTGCTGTAATGGCATCAAAATGTATGTCTTCTGTGTCAAAAGCTGGCTCATCTACCTCCATTCTAAAATAGAAGATCTTGGATATGAAGAAAAAGATAAAGAATAGGGCCGTGATGGTGAATCTATGGCACGCATGCCAGAGGTGGCACGCAGAGCCCTCTCTGTGGGCACATGCACGGTCACCAGTTGTTCTTCCAAGTCCAGTTGCGTACATGTGTGCTGGACAGCTGGTCTGGCACGCATGCACACCGGCCCGCTGCTCTGTTCCAAGCTCCGGTGCGTGCATGTGCACAGGCAAGCTGGTCTTCGCACATGCGCACACCGGAACCCAGAAGAGAGAAGCTGTCTGGCATGCATGTGCACAACAGAACAGAGAAGAGCAGCTGGCTGCCATGCACATGTGTACTGGCTAGCTGCTCTCTTCCAGGTTCCAGTGCTCTGGCAGACACACGTGCGCTCCAGTTTTGGCACTCAGTACCAGAAAGGTTAACCTTCACCCGAATAGTGTACAATCTGGTACCTTACAAATGAGTAAGGAAGATCAACCTCATAGTATTTCCATTCATATGCATTAAGTTTGCATTTTCCACAATTCCCACCAGCTTGGGGAATTTTGGGAGGGGAGAGACACCTTTATTTTAAAAAATTCTAAATCAGAAACAAAGTATCTCAGTTATGTTTTCAATTACACAGGCATTTGAAAATAATTTATTTTTAGAGAGTTCAACTTACTAAATATATTGACTAAAAACTATTGCTCAGTTTTATACAAGATGAATCTGTTTTGTCACTGAAATATTTGCCCAGATACTATAAGTAATTGCCATCATCTCTGGTTATTGGCCATGCTGGCTGGAATTGATTGGATGGAGCCCAACAAAATACCTCGCTTTTCATCCAATTTATTTTGTGTTTGATGAAGTTTGAGGATAGGAGGAGGAATATTTGCTTTTTGTGACTACTAATCTCAATGTCCTGATTGGAAAAAAAATACTGTAGGAAATAATGTGTTGTTTTTTTTTGCTCACATCCCATTCTTTTCCTGTCACACGATTCCCAAGTTGAACACTTCACATGAAAGCCTTTATTTAGAACCTACTACCTGGTGGCCAACCATCATTCCTTCTCACATTTTTCTCTACAGATTTTACAATCTGTAGAGAACCACTTTCCTCCATAGCTAGCTATTAGTTAGAGATACTATCGGCCACTCTTTTAAATTAGTAAAGTTGTATATTGTGTAAATATAAAAGTTATATTAAATGAAAACACTGTCCTTTTCTTAGTGAGCCTCATGATTTCCTCCTTAGATGCAGCTTATTCATTGACATCTCAGATTCTTTTTAGCTATCACTCAGATTCTCTTTTGCTTGTCACCCCTTCATCCTTACTTCTTGTTCCTCCTAATTAGCGGTGGGTTGCTCCCGTTTTGGCCCGTTTTGGCCAAACTGGTAGTGATAATCTGGCCTGGGTCGCAGAACCAGCAGCAACCCAGGCTGGCCACACCCCCGAACCAGTTCCCCAATTGCCCTTGCCATTGCTGGCATCTTTTTTATTAGATTTTAATAGTTTTCGTGCATTTGCAGAACCATTTACAGTGAACTGTGCATGTGTGAGCAATCTGTGGCTGGCACATGCAAGAAGCAAACTGGTACCGCTTTGGGTAGGAACCCACCCCTGCTCCTAATTGTAAAAGGTATAACACCTCCATGCTAGCAAAAGACAATGAAAATCTGAAATACAGACTAGGAAATACCAGTGCTTGAGAAATTTGGTCAATAATTGTACTTTTTAATTATAACAATCTTTATATAAGAGAGTGGACTGGTAACGTGCAGAACAGATTTATCCCTTAAGAAGACAACCATTTGAAACATGTCAGAAACTTATTATTTTCTGTTATAGGCTCGAGATCATTCCTCTTTAACTTTCACAGGAACTCACAATCTACTGATGTCCATGCTAATGAGGATGTCTATCTCTCAAAGTGAAAATCAAACTAATTCATTTCAAATTGGCTAGTCTTGGCCAGGTTAAACATTTCACAGAAATTGCAATGTAATTGGTTTGGCTCACTGAGGAGTGCATATCCAGTTTCTGTAAATTATAAAGGATGATTTGTGGTTTAGCATATAATTGTTGTTCTAATCTGGACAATTATGGTTCATCCAGGAAACCATGGTTTGATGCAATGTCTGAATTCAGTCTCCCTATTTCTTCAGATTCTAAGATTTTCAAGGAACTAGAAGAGCTGCGTATGAATCAAACTTTGCTGACAAAAAATGGTAATAATTCCATATTGTTGTTCCAAACAATTGTGTGTGTGTGTGTGTGTGTGTGTGTGTGTGTATTATCAGCACAAATACAACAAAATGTAACAAAAAGGCAACAGTAAAAATATTGGGTTTCTGCCTGGATGGTCTCTTGTGACGAGCCGAAGAACAGAGAATGGAAGTAGTGATCTTCCTCCCATATTTGGGCATACTGGGGGTTGTAAAAATTTAATAGATATACGTACGTACATACGTACGTACGTACGTACGTACATACATACATACATACATATATTCTATCTCAATTACAAAAATCCATTTTTAAAAGAACAATAATTGAAATAGCTAACCAGTCATACATGTGCAGAAATGTTTTGTAAATAACTGCAAAAGTAGACTTACCGGTATATGAAAGGGGAAAGATGCAAATGAACAGTCTTTTGGGAAAATATCTTTCCTATATTTCATCACTGAGTTCCAGAAAAACAATGCAAAAATATAATACAACCTGTTTTGCTGTAGGCAATGTAGTCCTTTATGGCCTTCAAGATGTATGGGTTTCAACTATCAGAATTCCCTAGCCTGTATTCTAGAAATTGATTCTACAGATCTGGATGGTATTCGCCTTACCAAAGGCTATCTTAAGGTAGCCAACAAAGTTTCATAGTGATAATAGTAACTAGAATACAACTGAAACGCAGCATTTCACAAAGCATTCATTTATTTTCCTATTTCTTGGCAAGCTATATTGATCAGAGACTAATGCTCATCATTTTGATGGGTCTTGAAAGTGAACATTTCCAATTTTGAATTCATTGAGGTATGTACATATTCTGCTTATACAAGCTAACAGTAAATTTATATTTACTGTTAGACTAGGCTAGCTTTTCTGTGTATCCATCCTATTCTATTATCCTAAATTTATTAGGCCTGAACCAGGATTTCCCCAGATATGATTGCCTTTACTGAGGGAAAAAAAAAACCCTCCCATAAGCATTTAGTTTCTTGTTTTGACTTAATATCTTTAGAGAAAAAGGTCTCGGTCTTTGGAAAAAATTTCCAGTGGGGTTGGGTCTATAAACTCCTGAAGCTGCTGAAGCTAAACCTGACCTATAGGGGTTTAAAGTGGGATAACTGTCTTATAATTTCTAGTTAATCCATATATTGTACATTATCTGGTTGGCAAAACATTAAACTTTGAACTAGGTCTCTCAGGCTAATATTCTGTCTTTCTAGATCTCAAAACAGAGAAGAAGTTACAGCAGATCCAATCCAACCATGTTTCTCAGGGTATGCATTAGCTTTATCTTGTGTCTGATATCCCAACTGATGTTTCGCTTTGCTTCTTTCCTTCCTTGTGCCAAGCATCCTTGAGTTGTTTATTTTTGTTCTCTGACCTATCACAACATGTTGTTTTGGCTGCTGGGTGACCATATTTCAGTGTCTGGGGGAGGGGGTCAACAATTCAAGATGATGCTATGCCCATACAATCAAAGACATATAACCGCTATCTTAACCTTTTTTTGGTCTCCTTTATTCTATTGGAATGAGGGACCCGGTGGCTCAGTGGCTAAGACACTGAGCTTGTCGATCAGAATGGTCGGCAGTTTGGCGGTTTAAATCCCTAGCACTGCGTAATAGAGTGAGCTCCCATATCAGGTTCTGCCAACCTAGCAGTTTGAAAGCAAGAAAAATGGAAGTAGAAAAATTGGAACCACCTTTGGTGGGAAGGTAACAGTGTTCCATGTGCCTTTGGCATTGAGTCATGCCGGCCACATGACTACAGAGACATCTTTGGCCAGCGCTGGCTCTTCACCTTTGGAACAGAGATGAGCACCGCCTCCTAGAGTCAGGAACAACAAGCACACATGTGTGCGGGAATCTTTACCTTTATCCTATTGGATGCCTTGGCTGATTATCTGTAATTAGGAGGAAATGATTAATGGTCCAATTGAATGAATTAATAAAGCAATTTGTCAATGGAAGTTCCTGCCCACTTAGGATGGTGGGGGGGAGGGATATTCCTTTTCTGTGAGAGTAGGAAATTGGCTTATTGGATAAGGTCTGAGACTAGTACTCTTCAAGGATTGCTAGGAGGGAGAAGAAAAAGCAATTCCTATTTTTAAACTTGGAACATAGAGAAACATGTGCACAGTTGCTCTGGGGAATTTCAAACAGAATTTACAGTTAGGTTGCTTATTACAGGAGTGGGCTTCCACTGTGGTCTCGACATTTAATTTTAAATCAAACCACTATAAATTAATCCCATAGCATTTCCTATTTCTTCCTGTGCAGGGAAATATAGAGGTCTTAAAAATGCCTTTTTTCCCAAAGTAGCAATTGCAATCTACTATGTTTTTTCTTTTCAGAAACAGCGCTAAATATCACCCTTAAAAAGCTGGAGGATGATCACAATGGCTTGAAAAAGAATGGTAAGCGGTTTTTATAGGCAGATATGGCCTTGATTCTGCTGAGAAAGAAAGATAAGGTGGATATATGAGCTTGCTAATAGGGAATTTCATGAATAAGATTTACTTTGAATTGTTCCAGATTGAAAACTGAGTCATTCCTGGCAACATCAGTCTAAGTTCCTAGATCCTAGATGTTCATTGTATCTCTATTGTTTTTTTGTCCTTGAAGGACTCTTTTGACAACTTTCCCTACATGGTCCTACATTAAAGTGAGAAATCTGCCTTGGGTGATTGATCAGGGGATAGGGGAGGGGCGACCGGGGTGGGACACAACAGTATCAACAGTCCACTAAATACTCCCCCTGTCCTCTTGTGTTAGAAAGCAGTTGTGTGAAACTTTCATGTATTCAGACATGAATATTTCCCATGGATGGGAGGAAATGTATGGAAAGCAATAAGATTACCCAGTAACTAAATCAGGAGTTCTCAGACTTTGTGATACTACTGTATAAGCTCCAAAAATAAGAAATGAACTGCTGGGATTTTCACTTAAATAAAACTAACAAATTCATGGACATTATGGTTGGGCAAAACTGATTTTAACAATCATTTTTAATCTATATATCAAATAAAACAATGATAAAATCTTACATATTTATAATTTTTCACTGAAAATAAAAAAGCCAAAACCTTATCTTTAAGCTTACTTAGTTTTGCATAATTGCTAAAATTTATAGAGTGGGAGTTGAGACAATCACTCTAATTTTTCGTTATACATTTATTTTGGATTCATATAGTGTGATTCAAATTACGACAGTGATTCAATTTTGAATGTGCATGCTGTTGGATTTCTGGTCCCAAAGATAGTGCTGGGTCAGAAGCTATTCTGGATTTTGTTTTGACAAGATGGTTTTGGCAAGATGATTTCCTGGCCAGAGTGAAAGTAAGTTCTGCCAGAAATCCATCTTTGCATTAATGGAAAGTTGGAAGATGGAAAATTCTTCTAGGCATAAATTACTTGTCATCAACATTTCAGTGACAGCAAAAATGGTTTTAGACTTACCTTTTCTTGAGTATGCCATATGAATGTGTGAATATAAGGAAAACAAGAAAAATATTATTTAAACAATACAGCCAAAAGATGAACAGAGGTAGATGCAAGCATTTCATATTGATTCACCAGTACCTATATTACAATAACACAATTAAAATCAGCCTCAAATGTAAGATCTAACAAGAGCATTAATTAAGCCTATATAATGTATGCAGGAAAGCAACCAATGGCAGGAGTTACGCCCATGGGAGGTTGACATAAAGCAGTTTCTGCAGGCACAAGGGGAGCTTCAAAAGGTTAATGGCAACTGCCTCAACAAAACACAGGAAACAAGAGTTCCTGTGTGCAACTTTAAATGCAGAGTTTTGGTCCACCTGGTGACCATTAGCTAGTAAGTGTCTCTCAATGGCCGAAGAAGGCATTTTATGGCCATGATTTCCTGATGTTGTTGGATTACTCAAGACTGTTTGGACCTGTTTCAGAAGATGCTCCTTTATTCTGAAAGCCAAACACCTATCAGTTCTGCCAATCTCATTGTCTCTGCAATTACAAACAAACTAGTAAATACAATGAGTTTTGGCGCTGATTGGTTGTGCTTCCTTAATTAGGGGCAGCGGTAGCTTCTTGGTTTGATTTAGAAACTTATTGTTTCTTTATTTGAATTCTTCTCTGCATCAGTATCAATGGCTAACTTTCTCCAATGCCCACCAGATGTCTTGGAACTGAAACTCTTCAATGATCCTGTCAATAGGATATGATAGGTATAGGAGTTTCAACATATTGTGATAGACACAGATTGGGAAAAGTTGTGTTCTATCAAGTTTTATTTCCGTTTAATTACTTTCCTGTAAATTTGTACTTTTAGTGAATGCAAAGATACAAGAGATATCGGATGAAAGTGGCAGAAGTGCAAATATGGTCATTAATTTAATCAATGCAGTCCATCAGATTAATGGTAAGATACAATTCCTCTGTCTGTCAATTCATAAAATGTTATTCCTTCAGAGTTAAGCATGCCATCTTGTTGCAATTGAGGCTGTGTTGAGGAAAGCTTGTGTTTGATACTAGGCTGATGACATTTGAATTAAACAATACAAGTACCAATGAATGCTTGAATTAAACAATACAAGTTCAAATGAAAGTTTGAATTAAACAATACAAGTGCAAATGAAAGTTCTCCTACAATTTTTGAACTATATCCCAATTTTACAGTATTATACAGTACTATGTGTTCTGACCGCCCTCATCCCACACCAAAACACTCCGAGCCAAAGATACTTTACGGAATTTATTAACAGACAGACAGGTCCTTGGCAGCAACCAGCACAGACAAGCCTTGGCAGCAATCCAGCACAGATAAGCCTTGGCAGCAATCCAGTCTGCAAAGCTAACAATACTGTTCTCCAACAGTAGTCAATGTGCTGACTTCTGCAAAAGGGGCGTGTGCACAAGCATTCCTTTTATAGCCTGGAGAGGAGCCTAATTACCATCAGCTGAGTGCAATTATCTCCTGTAACTGCGTAACTGTTCCTTACGCCTATTAGCTCTCTGGTGCTGGGCATCTAGGAACAACTCTCTTGGCTCCTCCCCACTGCTGACGTCCTGATCACACTCCCTTGTCTCCTCCCCACTGGTCCAAGGCTCAGGTGCCTCCTGGTGGCCAACCAGCCTCTCTGCGCCCTTCTTGGAGTCAGAAGCCTGTCCAGGGTCCTCCACATCCTACAAAGCCGACTCATAGGGCCCCTTGCTGTCGGAGTTTGGTGGCAGCTCCAACGGCTCCTGCTGGGCCACAACAACTATGCATCTTCTCTGGCGATTTAAACAGGATAGATGCAATTAATATATTTGGTTCCAGGTTCTGATCAGGGCCTCAGTCAAACGGCCCACAGAACCTAAGGGAAGGTGGGGGGGAATCCCCAAGTCAAGTGTGATGGACCAAACTGTAGTTTTCCCCTGACCACAAGGTGGCAGCAGCATTGATAAGATGAAAAAGATGATAAGAGAATGCTCTGATTATGGCAAAGGACTGGTGGTGATATCCTCCATTCCCATATTGCGACTGCTCTGGGATACAAACCACATCTAATACAGAGTGCCGAGTGTATATGTTAGGCTCTTGGTAACTTAGGTCAGGCCAGTGGTGAAATTCAGGTTTTTTTTTACTACCGTTTCTGTGAGCGTGGCTTGGTGGGCATGGCAGGGAAGGATACTGCAAAATCTCCATTCCCACCCCACTCTGGGGCCAGCCAGAGATGGTATTTGGCAGTTCTCTGAATTACTCAAAATTTCAGCTACCAGTTCTCCAGAACCTGTCAGAACCTGCTGAATTTCACCCTTGGGTCAGGCCCTTGATTGCCCTGGTAGTCAGGAACTCCTGAACTGACCCACACTTCATGCCATTTGGGGGCAGATCAAAGCCCTGAGAGCTACAAGCCATCTAGCAATCAAATCTAGCAGTTTGGGTAGGGATATTGTTGAGCAACAGGGAGGCCAGTATGGCAGCTACAATCTTAGAGCCAATTTTAACCAGGAGGTTTCATATCTGATTATCTGCAGAGCAGAACATCTGAAAGCCATTAAGTTTTTTTTTAAGCTGCAAATACAGTATTTCAGTTTTTGCCAGTCAAGACCTGGGCTAGACTTTATTTTCAAGACTGTTGAGTTTTACAGGCAGGATCAAATTATCACAAGCATTGATAATATTGATTTAATGATTAAAAGCAACTCTAGAATATGTGATTATCCGTTTTTAAATATCTACAACTGTTTTATAGCTTCAGGCTGCCAGGTGTGCCCAAAAGGTTGGCTGTTGAACAGAGAAAAATGCTACTATTTCAAGATGGGGAGCGACGCCTGGTCTCAAGCCGAGAAGAGATGCGAGAATGATGGAAGCAAACTGGTTATCATTGAGGATTACGTTGAACAGGTAATAAGCTAATCCTGTTTAATAATCAAACATTTCCCACTTCTCAAACTTCAACCACACACATTAACTCGAGGAGCACATCTGTGGGAAGGAAACTTCAGCTCTCGAGAATCGAACAGTGGTGCCATGTTGGCTCTGATTATGAAGCTCTTAGAAGGAGAAGGGAAAAACTTGCAGGGACGCCCTGCTTCAGTAGAGAAAGAGGGTCAGAAGTCTTCATAATTGAAAAGATGGTGGAAAGGGATATGCAGTTCGGGAACAGCTCCATGTCTATATGCTACATTTGACCTGTTGTTGAAGGGAGCTAGTTGTAGTCAACCATGAGAGAGGCTGTTGGGTGGAGGGTACTGACCCTTTGCTTGGCTGTGAACAAACATCCTGAACTGTTTCTCTGGGCAAGGTACAACATGGTCTCTTCTGATCTCTGCTCTTAGTTAATATTAATATTCTGGTGATGAAGGTGAATGATATGCATCCTGATTTACAAGATACATTTTTGCAGTTCCATGGAAAGGGGGTAACCTTATTCACCAATTCATCTGCATTTCCTGCATCGGATGAGGAGAGCACATCTTTCTCCATCTGTCCTGGCCACTTTTTACAGAGGCACAATTGAGAGTATACTAACAAACTGCATCACTGTTTAGTTTGGTTAGGGTTAGAGTTAGGCTTCTGAAGTTGAGAGAAAACTAGACAAATAACATATTTATTGTTGCCATTATTACTATCTTGTTTCTTTGTCCTGTGTTTAGGCTTGCTGTCAAAGGCAATCCTTGACTTACAACCATAACTGGGCCCAATATTTATATTGCTAGGCAAGATGGTGTTAAGCAAGTTTTGCTCCGCTTTACAACCTCCCTTGCCACAGTTGTTAATTGAATTACTCAATTGTTAAGTTAGTAACATGGTTGTTAATTGAATCTGGCTTCCCCCATTTGACTTTGCTTGTCAGAATGTCACAATAGGTGATCACATAATCCCAGGCACTGCAACCTTCATAAATATAGCATCTGAATTTCAATCACATGATCATGGGGATTCTGCAGCAGTTGTAAGTGTGAAAAAGGGTCATATGTTTTTTTTAATGCGGTTGTAATGGCAAATGTTCATGAAACAAATTGTTGTAAGTCGAGGACTACCCTATGTATATCCTGATTTCAGGTGTACAGGGTATATTAAGCACAACTATTGGTTAACTTCTCCAGCTTCTCTGCTTCTTCTTGTTTCTTGATGTCACCAAATGACAGGAAACACTGTTGTGATTGGTACATGTGTTTTAGAGAACACTAAATCCATTCTTTCAAAACACACTCCCTTGATATGTGCCCACACAAAAAGAGTGGACAGTTTTAAATGGTTAAATTTATACTCCTCCTAGTTGCATCCAGACGATCTGCAGGTTTGCACATACCTGGTTGACGAGTTTTGGAAAGCGATTGGACAGTTCATAAGACAGAACAATTGGTCTATTTCATGTGGTATATATTATAGCTGAACTATTTAAATTGTCTTATATTTCAGGAATTCCTTTCTTCACATATAAATGGCAAGACGCTCTGGATTGGTCTAAGTGATATTAACACCGAAAACAACTTTGTTTGGTTAGATGGTAATTCCCCATCATTTGTGTAAGTCTCAATTAAAACTTCCTCTTTTTCTCATTTCTTTATAAATACTTGGGAATTTCTACTCTAGGCTTTCAAACTATGCAATCAGCCTGCCTCTTTCAACATACTTTTATCTGACTGCAGGTAGTCTTCAACTGACAAACACGATTGAGCCCCAAATTTATGTTTGTTAAGTGAGAAATTTGTTAACTGAGTTTTGCCCCATTTTATGACTTTTCTGATTGTTTTATCTTTTGTTGTTACGGGTAGACCTTCATCACTTTGATTTTCGGCTTTGTTTTTTTCTTTTTTTCCCCCCAGCTTGTTTTTGACAGATGATTGTGATGGTGGCTATAAGTGCCTTTATGCAACCGGGGCCCCATTTTGTGCTGGTTTCATTCATTGATAATGTGCTGATATATAATATGGTCTACTGGGTCATCCACTATCATCAGATGGGCCATTTTCTGGCTCTTTCTTCTGCTGTTTCCATCCTGCTGCAAGTTTATTGGAGACCCATATCTTACACCAGTGATGGCTAACCTTTTTGTTGTCATGCGCCGAAATGCAATGCACGCGGGACACCCACCCACCCTGCCTCTGCCCCTATGCATGCACACCTGAAAACCCCCCCTGCTCCCTTCACCCTCTGTGCATGCATGTGTGACCTCCTGCACTCCCCCCACCCCCTGTGCATGCATGTGTGACTCCCCCCACTGCCATGCATGTGCACACATCTCCTGCATGTGCCCCACCCCCAGGCATGAGCGGCAGAGACCTAAAAATCAGCTGGCTGGTGGGAGGCATGTTTGCATGTGTGGTGGAGCTGAGCTGGTGCAACAGCTTACATGCTTGCCAAGTGGGCTCTGCATGCCACAGTGTAAGAACATGATGGCAAACCTGTGGCACGCGTGTCACAGGTTCACCATCATGTTCTTACACTGTTAACTAAGACTTGCTGCATAAGCACTCATACAGAAAAAAAATTGTTGTTTCTTGTAGGAGTGTGCCCGCATGTATATCTCTCCCACTTATGTGCTTTCTGAAGCATTTTCTGCCACATGTTGCTGCAATAATGGAGAATATAGGTAGCTTAGGTTGATGTTGGATTCTTGATGCTGGTTCGCCCATTTACCAGTGCTGACTAATTAATTTTGCCATTTTTATAATCCTTTGAATTTCTAACTGCAGCCACTGGCGTTATGGAGAACCCAACAACAGTGGACATGGGCAAGACTGTGTAGTGATGAATTCTGAAGGCCGATGGGAAGATCGTCAATGTGGAAAAAGTGTGGATGGCTGGATTTGTGAAAAGCCCTGGAAGTGCTAAATTTATCCAACAAGACTCAACATTCACCATTCCTAACACATTTGTATTATTTTGAGTTTTGTTATTTTTATTGTCTTTTATTAATTGGCTGTATTTTGCTTTACTGAGAACTGTCAATATATGGTGCCGCATAACTATTTTAGTAAATCACATAGTACATAATATATTAGGAAAAAATATGTCCCCAATCTCTACGGAGCTGGAAAGCAGGTTAGTGAAGAGATGTGGCTGCCCTGGGAGGAGTGGGGTAGAGGGTGAGGGTTTGGCATGGGTTACTTGGCTGAAGGGCCCTCAGGTAAGCTGGTATGGGGCAACTCCACACCCCCTGCATAGCTTCATCCTCCACCCTACGCCCCACTGCCTCCCTACGTTCTTCTTCATTTCTCGTCACTTGCTCGCTGCCATAACAGATGTCGCTCACCGCCCGCAACGCCTATTGGTCATCATACTGCTCTGTTACAGCAGCGAACAGGTAGAAGAAATGGCAAAGAATGAAGATGAACGAAGCGAGGGGTGCAGGACAAAGCAGTGTAGGCCACCATGGAGAGCATGGCTGGTGCCACCACCAAGAGATGGGGACTTGTTACAGAATAATTCATGACACTGAAAATGCTTGAGAAGTAGAAGGCATTAGCACTGCATTTATGGATTCAAATCGGTGCAGGACTTTTTTTTAATCTATAATGTGCAGATCTACACAATAATAAAAATTTAAGAAAAATGCAACACTGATTTGGGGTGTATTTTGCATTCCCTATATCTCAATTCACTGCAAATTCTTCTCCTTGACCAGGTCCCTTTGGAGTACAGTGCATAATGCCCTAAAAACTCACTTTTAAAAGATGAAATGTTTGCTGTCCTGTTTGCGAGCTCAGTGAAGGAGTTCCTTTGTTAAATAGGAAATTGTCCTTCACCAACCTCTTCCTTCTAACAAGCACTCAATGAAGTTGTGCTGCTCCAGCCTCACAACCGGAAAAGCAGGCAGGGCCAGTCTCTCCTCTCATCCTTGCATATTAAGAGTCATAACAGAGCATGAATGAAACAGGTTTTACTCAATAGTTGTGATAACCCAAAAAAGCATGGGCAATCTTGCGTGATGAAAACAGGCATGGAACTCCATTGTCCATATGCCTCATGCAGTGGTGGGTTTCCAATTTTTTTACTACCGGTTTCCACCCCTCTCCGCTTCTGCGCATGCACAGAAGCATCCGGGCTGGTGGGTGGAACCTCCACTGCTACTGGTTCGCTATATCCCAGCCGAACCGGGAGCAACCCACATTTGGCCTCCTGAAAGATTATCATAGTGGCAAATTTAAATGCTCATATAGTTTAGCTCCAAGAATCTCTTGCAGAAATGAATGAACAATAAGAGGTAGTATGAATGGACACTAGTTAGCAACTAAGGTATCAGTCAGAATGCAGTTTCACCTGTTTCTGCAGTTGCAGGGGAGGCTGGGGGGGTGTTGCACAGTGAGTGGAAAGGCTGATGCAACTTCTGGCATTGCAGGCGGGAGGTTGGAGGGGTTGAACAGGCAGGTGAACGGAGATGGCATGCGACTTACGGGAGCCCCGCCATTGCCACTCTAGCCTGACACCTAACAGGCAGGTCAGCTGTGCAACTCCCCCCAACCCCCGTGCAATTGCAGAAGCAGGACTGACCTTGACATTTGCCTGCAGAACCCCCCCCCCCAGCCCCTCCACTCGCAACACCAGAAACTGAACGCAACCGAGACTACCAGCTCCTATATACCCTTTGCTCTTCTCCACTCCATGCAATGAATTGTAAACCTCCAATCATAGCGGCAATGCTGAACCACAGCTTTTTTGGAGCTGTAGTTCAATGGAATAGCACACTAACTTTTAAGAAGTTCCAAGATTTTAAAAAAACTGTCAATGAAGTCCTTAGCCAAAGGTCTGGATATTAAAACAGGATATGGTAACAACAGACCATAATGGAATTCAGATGGTCGTGAAAGCGCTATTCTTCCCTCATGTCCATCACACAACTGCTTGACTAGTGTTTCTCAAACTTGGCAACTTCCAGATCTGTAGACTTTAACTCCTGGAATTCTCCAATCAGGAGAGAGCATAGTAATTGCTAATAATTCTGTGAATTCAAGTCCACGTTCAGTTTCAATCCATTAGTACCAGTTGATTCAGATCAGAACAACCTTCATAGAAGAACTGAGATTTCTTGGGTAGAAAGGTGCTTTCCCTTTGTTCTCACACCCTGAAGACAGTGCAGTTACAGTCCAAGGCTGCTCCATGTATTGATTCAGAATTTGAAACTTCCATGGAGTGGAAATCTGATAGTAATTCATGGGAGGTACAAGGTGTTAGATACGCTAATGAGGAGTGAAGCCTGGAATGCAGGCTTCACTCAGGTCCGCTTTCCAAGCGGGAAGTGGGAAGGTTTACTCATTGGCTGACACTACCGGAGGGAAAATAGAGCAACCTGAGTAGTTGGGCTGCCGGACAGCTCCCGTTAAGAGAGGGAGCTGCCTGACAACCGGCAAGCAGAATGTACCAAGCCTGGAATAGAGAGCTGTAGTCACTATGCTGAGTCCTGCCTCTTAATTCGACTCCCGCATCTAACACAAAGTATAGACTTTTTAAAACAGCCCTTGCTGATGTGAGAGTTATCAAAAATTCTGGGATTAAATGACCTATTTAATTTAAGGGAGGGAAGAGGAGGAGTCTCCTTTAAAGCTGAGTTACTGATTTCACCTCTGCATTTTGCCCCCACCCCCACAGCTGCTGCATCTGCAGTTCCTTTCATTTCAAAATTTCCGCAGGAGGGGCAGATTGCTCAGTGCTTCACAAAGGAACAGCAAAACCTGATAAAGGCAGGTTACATGCAATCTGCAGGTGTGTGCAGAAAAGAAAATGTCAAGATTTAGCAGGAAGAGGATTTGGCGTGCCTTTCCTTCCCCTTCACCCTCCAAAAAACTGGCTTCCATTGCCCACCCCCCACCCAGTAAGTCTACAAGTTAACCTGGAGGTCTTTTGTTTGCAATGACCTGCATCAGTAAACAGTCCTTCTGCATTCCATTGGCTGCTACTTGTGCGGGAGCCCCTCTGGCATCCCCACGAGCATGTTTTCCGCTTAAGACAGCTTCACCTCTGCCTCTAATGGTGGATAGGGAAGAAGCACCAAAGCTATTTCAGAGTCTAGGTATAAGGGGAAATATTTGTAATATCTGATTAATTGAAAAGGCTGTACAGAATCAGAATGTGAGAAATCAGGTCCTCGTCACTGTCCAAAGTCTCTCTTATTTCTTCCTTAATCCTTGAAAGTGAAGCCGGATAGGGATATGATGGAATTGAGATTTTGTAACATACTTCTACAGTAGTTGGAAATTTTGATAGATCTTGGAGGAAAGGTTTCCTTGAAAAACACATTTTTGGAAGAATTTGGAAGAGAACCCTATTAGAATCTAATTAAATTAAATGACTAATATATGTCCATGCCAAAGCTTAGAAATACAGATCTCTTTAAGGCACAGATTGAACCTTATTTCTTGGACAAGTGAAACAGTTTCTACATAAATTCTCTTTTATACTTTTCCTAATCATAGTCTAATCATATGCTTATTAAATCATGCCTTAGGTTTGATAGGTGGTTATGAACAAATAATATAACATTGTCTTCTTTTCCAATTTGTAAAATATTGTTCTGTCTATGTATGTATATTTATCAATGTATAATATTTTTAAAACAAACCCAATTTATGAGACTTCTGCATACCTCTTCTCTTTTCCCCCCCAATTTTTTGTCCATTTCCAGAAGTTTTCTCTCTAAGAAACACATACTTTATTAATAGTGTTGATAATTTCCACATTGTGGTCTTCGCTAGCTGATTTTCACTGACTACTTATAATTGAATATTCATATATATATACCAGGGCATACCAGGGGTTGTGACTTTAAGTGTATATATATATATATATATATATATATATATATATATATATATATATATATATATATATATATATATATATATATATATATATATATATATATATATATATATATATATATACATATACACATATATATATATATATATACATATATATATATATATATATATATATATATATATATATATATATATATATATATATATATATATATATATATATATATATATATATATATATATATATATATATATATATATATGAGCCGAGGTGGCGCAGTGGTTAGGGTGCAGTACTGCAGGCCACTTTAGCTGACTGTTATCTGCAGTTCTAATCTCACCGGCTCAAGGTTGACTCAGCCTTCCATCCTTCCGAGGTGGGTGAAATGCGGACCCAGACTGTGGGGGCGATATGCTGACTCTGTAAACCGCTTAGAGAGGGCTGAAAGCCCTATGAAGCGGTATATAAGTCTAACTGCTATTGCTATTGCTATTGCTATTGCTATATATATATATATATATATATATTCATCACTCTCTTCTTACAAGAGTCTTTTGCATTTTATTCAGTTATATGTTGTTGTTGTTTCTTGAACATTATATGTATTATATGTATTTAATCTTCTTGAACATTATATGTATTTGATTTTCCAAGCCTCCCTCCCCCCAATCTTTCCAATATGGTTGAGTCCTGGTACACCTGAATCATCCAGATATCTACGCCAAGTACAATAGGAATAGCAAAACAGTAAATCATTCCATTTCTGTTACACTTAAATAGCTTATAAATGATTAGTTGAAAAGTTCTGTTTTTTCCCTTCTGTAACTTCCCTCTTCACAATTCAGCACAGAAATAGATCACTCATTGTTTGAGGAACAAAGCCGTGGCGATTCAACATATGACAAGTCTCAAAGGAGCAGATATATATTTTAAATACTTGCTGTATCAAACACTGAAATCTTCTCAGATTAAACTGTCAAACTCAGACCAAGAGACGTTCATGTAACTCTGATATATTTTAATGCAAATATAAGTAAATGCAACTTCAAAAAGATCCAGTCATTTGTTAGAGCCCCCCCTCTCTCTCCCTCTCCCCCCACTTCAATGAAGGTACATCAGATTGACCGGGAAGAAAGCGAGGGATCTGAGGGCCTGGGATCTTCTCATAACCATCCCTATTGCCCACTTTCTTCTCACTCTTTGCTGACAGTGAAACATTTTCCCTGTTGCTTTTTGTCAAGAGGCCTGTGTGAAAATACCAAACACTTAAAGTCTGGGACTGCATTCTGACCAGTGTATTGCACTGCCTTGATTCACCAAGGTACATGCATCTGGTCTTTTTACATACTAAAGGGGATTTTGTGTGAGTACCTTTTTATAACTGGAACAATTAATCTAAGTAACTGTCGATTTAAAAAAAGTTCCTGAATGTATGTACTGTAAAGAGAATATTTCAAAATGAAAACTATCTGGGGATAGTTTTGGAGTGTCTATTCATAGCATCATCCAAACTCCGAAGTGATTTAAAATGACCCTAATCCTAACCTTTCTGGCAAGTCCATTTTTCCACCATAAATGAGGTTTGCAACCACTTAAAGATGTTCTTACATTTCTTTTTCCTTTCTGCTTCAATGGACTTTCTCTCCAACTATTCTGACAGAGCTAAAATTGTTTTTTCCCCCAAACTCCTTAACAGAATAGGTGCTGTGATAGCACAAATATTCAGTACTATTGAAAGGCAGCCAAGTAATATAAAATGCCACTCCTTGCTGCCATCGTGTGGTCAATGGGTGAAACAATTACAGTAATAATCTATATATTATACTGTACATAAAATTGGTCAAGTCAAGGTGGCAAGGATACATACTGCTCTTATCCCCTATTTCCCCCACAACAACAACAACCCTGTGAGGTGGATTGGACTGAGAGAGGGAGAGAGTGACTGGCCCAAAGTCACCCAGCTGGCTTTCATATCTAAAAGGACCACATCTCACAGGAAATCTTGATTTCTAGACCAACACCTTCACCACTACACCAAACTGGTTCTGTTTCAGGTGACTGAAATAAAAACGTCCCAAATAATCACTCAGTGGTATGGAGGGAAAGGAATAAAAATAGCAGCATGTAAAGTAACTCAAACATTAAGAATGCCAACATGAAGAAGATTTTCACCTTATGGGGGTTGCTGGGCTACTATGATACAAGTCAGTGGTGGGTTTCAAAAAATTTTGGAACCTCTTCTGTAGGTGTGGCCTGCTTTCTGGGTCCACTGGTGGAACCTCTTCTAACCGGTTCGGTAGATTTGACGAACCGGTTTTACCGAACTGGTGCAAACTGGCAGGAACCCACCTCTGATACAAGTTAAAGCTGTATGGATAGTAATGCAGCACTGGCCTGTCTGAGGAACAAGCCAAGATCACAGTGTGAGAATGACAGTAAAATTTAGGACATCATGAAAGTAGAGTACGACAAAGCCACCATGGGGATATGGATTATAATTCCACCTATTATTCCCAGAGCTACTTTTCTGGCAGTGACAAAGACTGTATCAATAAACAGTTGATTCTCATTATTGGTGGTAGCTATGTTTTATAAAGCTGAACACTGAATTAACTAATACTGAACCATTGTTTTTAGAAGAAATTCAAAACACTTATTTACAGTCCAAAAGCTGAAGACCGTGTGTTGCATCATTCAACCTCAATTGGGAACGTGCACCTCAAGTGACTCAATTTTTTCATTGCTCTGCACAAGTCTGTGAAAGAGCTGTGAGCATTGATGAGGGTTGCAAATTTAATGAGTAGGTGAATTGGCAAAGAGAGAGAAAATATGATCATTATATCTGAAGACAACAGGAAAATGGGGTGGGTGGATACCAAAAACTTCAGGGGGCAGTACTCAGATTTAGGAAGAACTTGGCAACTAGAACTGGGCAGAAACATTCCAAAGAGGAAAAAAATGTAATATTTTATATTTCCATAGGGAATTTTAAAAAGATCAGTGGATTGAATATAGAATCAGGCAGGAATCATATTAGACAATAGTATATGCTAAAAGGAATTGTGTCTCTCAGTGGATCACAAATTGACCAAAAGCCAACTATGTAATTGAGTTGCAGAAAGAAAAAAAATGCAATCTTACAGTGGCATCAAAAGAATTGTAGCACCAAGATAGTTATGCGTTTCCGGTCACAGTTGGTCAGACCACAACATTTGTTCCAGTTCTCTTCAATGCCTTCATTTTGTTCAAGTCCACTTCCGGCAGATTTGTGATATAAACTGTGAGGGAAAATTGTTCAGAAGCAATATAAAGAATGGATTTCAATTATAAAGAAGTTTGCTTTAGTTAGAGATCAAGGGGGGGAAAATCAGCTTTAGACAGAGATCTTTACTGTACAACAATCATTTTGATGTCATCTGCAGTTGCTTATTAATGTTATATTTGGCTTTGTAAAATGTAAAGTACATTATGGTTACCAACATCGAAATTTTAAATCATAGCTAACACCGACATAAGCCTCTTTTTTAATGATATTTTTTTGGTTTAAGTTGCCTAAACATTATTAGACTGTTAAAAAATTTTAGTCAGTACTATATAAATACTGAATTTATTGACTATATTACTATTATGACAAAAAATTTTTTAAAAAAACATTCTAATAATAAGAGTTGCTTGCTTAGCAAAGAGCCAACTTCCTTAGGAAATTAACTTCCCTTTTTTTGCCGTAATGAAACACTGAATCCCCTCTGCTGGGGATAATGTTGTAGGTTCCTGCACTGGGTACAGGGGTCGACTAGATTACCACAAAGGGTTACTTTTAACACCAACATGTTGTGATTTTGTGATTCATTCTCTTAATTTAAACAAATGTGAACCTTTTGAAGCATTACAGAAAAAAAGCTCCTATAATTGAATTTGGGGATAAAGCATTATCTGAAAGTGAAGTAAATTATACTGGAAACTGTTTCTCACTTCTACAACAGCACTATTTGTTATTTACATTTAATTCTCTCTTCCTCTTCCTCTCCCTCTCCCTCCCTCCCTCCTCTCTTTGTATGTATATTATATATCCTAACCATATAGAGCCCTATCCACTGCTTCAAAATGGCCCAAGCAGTCTGGAGAAAGGAAATTAAGAATAGCCTTGTTTGGTTATAAACCTCAGTGCTTCCTAACTGCACTTATAGTTGAAAAACTCTCATCAGCAGATAATTGGGATAATTAAAAATCATTTTGGATGATGCTAATTTAAGGTGAAAATGAATACTGAATCATGCTCCAAAACTATTCCCAGAAATTTCTCATTTTAAAATATTCTCTTCACAGAACATAAAACCAGCTTTTTTTAATGGACAGTTGCAAAGATTAATTGTGCTTGTTCCAGTTTTAGAAAGGTCCTCACACAAAATCTGCTTTGGTATGTGAAGTGATCAGATGAATGTTATATTGGTGAATTAAGGCAGAATAATCAACTGTCCAGAATATAACCCCACGCTATAAGCATTTGGCATTTTCACACAGGCTTCCAGACAAAAAGCAACAGGGAAAATGTTTCACTGACACAGCAAAGAGTGAAAAGAAAATGGGTAATTAAGAATGGAGAGAAGATCCAAAGGGCCTTAGAGGCTTTGCAGGTGTACAGTTTTAGTGATTCCAAGATTTCTAATAAATTTGTAGTGCTGTATTTCTGCTGTTGCCCTTAAGTCAAGTTCTCCATTTGTAGAAGAAAGAAAGGTTTGGCTCTCATATGTCCCAGGATCCCTACCTTTTCCATCGTCAATCCAGTCATTGAACTTACTTAACTAGTATTCACAATAGAAGATGTCAACCACCTCTTCATCACAGATTCAGTTTTCTAACTTTTGACAAAAAAATCCAAATAAAGGAGGAAAAGGAATATAAAAAGCAAACAGCAGTCCAGAACAAATTACCAAAAACATATACATCACTGGGTTTCCTTAGATGCATTTACGTTGTTTGCATTAAAAATATATAAAATCCAGATAAGCTATGTTTGACAGTTTAATATCGGAAAACATCTTATGAAGAACAGAATGGGGTAATGCAACCATCCTCTCAGCAACCTTCAACACCAACAACTATGGTGTCCTTTTGAGCTGACTAGGGGATCTGGGGCTGGACCAGTCTTGTGCTGGTTTGACTTTTTTCTTCAAGGTTGGTCTCAATTGGTATTGAGAGATCCAACCCACAGATGCTCTTCTTTAGCATGCCATTGGCACAGCACTGTCTTTACTCCTTTTTAATATCTACACGAAGCCTCTGAGTAAGACCATCCATTACCATGGGTTGAGGTATCGATATCTGGATGATACATAACTTTATGAGGGTAAAGGTTTATTCTCCAAGCTTGTGGGTTGGCTTCCAAACATTTCATTACCAGACTAGGTAACATCTCCGCTGAAGATGTTACCTAGCCTGGTAACAAAATGTTCAGAAACCAACCCGCAAGCTCAGAGAATGACCATTGGCTTACCTGAATGGTCATTCTCTGGGTGCTGCGGGAGAGTCTCGGATGTTTTGGCAGTGTTTATAACCTGGAAAATGGCACAACATGAAGAAGAAAAGGCACTAACTTTGCAAAGAATTTTCTTAGAAATGCAAATTTTTTTAATAATTACAGAGAGAATTGAAAAGAGACTTGAAATTATAGAACCAAAAACAGAAAGTACGGGGACAGCGATGAAATTTGAGGACAGAGCTGAAAAAATAACAGAGACATATGAAAGTGGTAAGAAAATTGTTGACACTTACAGCAAACTGAGAGTGGAGGGAAATGACAAGTGTGAAATACGGAAAGGAGAAATTGATGAACTGGAACTTTATTTCAGATGTCAGAAACTAGATGAAGAAAGGAGAGAAAATTTAGCAGAAATAATGAGAGTAATCTCAGCAGAAGCACTAATGATAACAAAAGTTAAACTGATAAAAAGAGCAGATAGAGGGTTTCGAATTCTTATAAGACATGCAATGAACAACAAGTTCTTAAGAGAAGTCCACATAAGACTTATCAAGAAAACACTTAGAATACAGACTTTACAAATGGCAAGAGATATTGGACTACACTATCTTTGGAAGGATACAAGATGATGAAATGAAATGTTACAATAAATTTTAGTTAAATTTAGTTACATTTTGAGTGCTATGTACAACATAATAGCTATAGTCAAATAAATGATTAGTAATAACAAAGCATTTATATATGCTAGATTGATAATATGAAATTTTATACAATACTGTGAGGATTATGGAGATGATGTTGAAAAGCCTTTTTATAAAAGATAAACAATTTTTATATAGAATAGAATATAAAGATGTAATATCATTGGATGATTTCAGGATGATGTAATAAAATGTCATAATATAAATTTGCTTTAAATTTAATATGTTGAAAGGATGTAATAATAGCTAGGCTTAATGGATGTTTAATAATTATATCAATTTGTATACAAGTATATTAGATTGATGATACTACTAATAAGAGCCAAGGTGGCGCAGTGGTTAAATGCAGCACTGCAGGCTACTGCTAGATCAGCAGGTCAGCGGTTCAAATCTCACCGGCTCAGGGTTGACTCAGCCTTCCATCCTTCCGAGGTGGGTAAAATGAGGACCCAGATTGTTGGGGGCAATATGCTGACTCTCTGTAAACCGCTTAGAGAGGCCTGAAAGGCCTATGAAGCGGTATATAAGTCTACTGCTATTGCTATTGCTATAATTGGGAAAACAGGGAATTGGAAATTATTAGAGAATGTTATCAATGCTAAAATGATTGAATGACTTAGGAGGAAGCATAATAACAATGTATGCAAAGATATCTTGATTATCAGTATGTGAATTTTGAAAACATTCAAGTGATGACTACGGAAAGGACACAAAAAGACTTTGTAACCAATCGACACACTGTGTGTAGTGGAAGAGGCTTTTATGTTATATGTGTTGTGTGTTTGTCTGAAAATAAAATTTTTATTTAAAAAAAAAGAAAAGAAAATCAACTCAGTCCTTGGGTGAATAGACTGAATTTAACCCATGCTTGGACTCTTCAAGTAGCACACAGGAGAATGAACCTTCACCCTCATACTACACCTGAGCTACAGATATTCGACACTATTGCAACTCAACTTTATATCTCCATCTCCAAGTGATGCTGTTGTTGCCCTCTCACAGTGCTTGGAAGCTGATGGGGGTTTGAATGGGGGACGAGAAGGCTTAGCTCAACTTTAGCAAGACGGAATGGCTTTAGATACACAGAGCTTCTGACACTCTGATATCTTTAGCTCTGGCTAGATCTAAACTATCCCAGACAGACCTTGTCCACAATTTGGGGGTTCTCTTGGACCCACAATTACTATTTGAAGAACAGGTGGTAGTTGTGGCTAGGAGAGCCTTTGTACAACTTTATGTTGTCCACCAGTTGTGGCCTTTCCTGGATCAAGAGTCCCTGTGATCAATCGTCCAAGTCCTCATGCTTGGACTACTGCATTGCGCTCTACATGGAGCATCCCTGAAGAGCATTCGAAAGCACTGGTGGAGAATGGGCTCCATTCAGAAAGAGAAACTAAAAAGTAATTAAAGGGTCAATCAGCAAGTTTATTATTTGAGTAAGCAAATTCTCCCATATATCTAGTGCATTAAACAGTAAGAACAGATTGATGTTAGATGTATTAAATGACAAATCGGTCTTGCACCATTCATCATCTCCTTCCAGATGTTTTTGCATTCAGTTCCCACATTTTTGACAAATAAATGGTCATATTGTCTGGGAATTTGATTTAAAATTTCAGCCTAAAATATTGACAAGTCTTTGGTTGGGTAAAGCTGGTCAAAACTACATATATAAATAGAGTTTAAGCCAAGATTTGAAAACACAATGATCCATTCCACTTTGCATCTGGAAGAAGAAATAAATCAGGACTAACTTTCATTTTGTCCCCAAAACAGGATTGAAGAAACTCTGGTTTATTATTAAGCACTAACTGTAAAACCTTGGATTGTTTAGATGAACTTGAAAATGCGCTCAGGCCTGACACTTGTCAGGAGTTCTATCCACATACACAAGCTATTGCTTATTGTTCTGTATGAAGTCTATACGCATGGTCATCTCATTTATTTTTTCTAAAAAGAGAGATAACCATGTACATCACAGTTATAATTACCCCCCCCCCTTCAAAATATAGCAGGAAAGAGCTGTATGAAGGGATGATTAAGTTAACAGGAAATGCAGGTGGCTCTTGGCCCAACTTTCAAAAGAGCTTTACTTGATAATCTATCAGTTTCTGCAGATAGGTAGTCAAGCAGATTTATCTCCTAATGCTCAGAGCAGAAACAACGTTGTCAGTAAAAAGTACATATCACAGAGATAGGCATTGCATTATACTCTCTCTAAAAATCACATTTTAGATGAAATATCAACATAGGTCCAACTTCTTATATCAGGTACACATAGGAAATTGGCTGCAATTGTCATGAATAAGGGAAAGAACTAAGTAAAAAGGACAATAGCATGAGCAAATAATTTGGTGGCAAAGCATACATTTTTCATTAATATAGTCAAACTTCAACAGGACAGTAACAAAGAAATTCAATATACTTCTTTCCCAGACTGGTATCCTCTAGGTATTTGGGACTACAACACAGAATCCTAGAAGTCAAGGATGAAGTATACTGCAGATTACTTGACAAGAACTTGGTTGAGAATGAACACAATAACCTTTTCCCCATGCTGGCTGGATCTTGCTTTCCATCACCAAATACCATTTGTATATAGTCATTTAAAGTACATATGAATAAATTACTTTATCATAGAATGTGTGCATCTTTATGTACATACTCTCTATATACATATACACACAAGGACAATTTGAATTTATTTATACAAAAATGGTCAACGGCCATCCAACGCTTTGTCACGTGCTATAACTGACTCATCAAATTTAATCATGAGTGTGGTCCCTTTGTGCCAATGAGCTGTGACTTTAGCAGGGAAGCCACTGCAAGTGAGCATGGCCTCCACGATGCCAGCAGTGAAGGAAGCACAGTTGAGGGTGCTGTTCTCCTTGGGAACTGAAATATAAGTATTGATAAGAGGCTCTTTCTCAATGATGTAGTAAGTCTTGTCATCATCGTTGGCTTGCTCAAGCTTGTCAGCCTCCTTCCCAAAGAGAGCCTTCCAAACCGTCACCTTGATGAAGAGCAGAATATTGATGACCTTGGTTTCACGTTTGCCATTTTTCTCTCGCATCACCAGCACATCCAGGATACGGGCTCCCACCTGCTGGCCTAGCTCAGAAAGTTTGTTTTGAAGCTCAGAAACAGAATAGACTCTGTTCTGGCAGTACTGTACAATCTCGGAAAACAGCAGGGAAAAGGCACTGAGGCTCACATCAGTCTTGGGTCGGGTGAGTGAACGTTCAAGGATAGCAGACTTCCCACGGGTAAAACGTGCATCCATAGTGCTACTGAGAAAAAAATTATTGAGGCAATAAGCACATGGCTATAATATATGGTGCTGTTTAATTTAGAGACAGAGAAGCATGTGGGTAAGGGAGAGAAAAGATAACAATCTTTTCAGTGATTCAACAATAGCTATGGAAATATTTTTCTATATCTTTGATACCAGAGATCACCATAGAAATCAATTAAACTTGATGATTGGGAGATTCAGACTGGAAAGCTAACATTATATATCTGCATTATGTAATATTTTCAGATTTACGTCATTCGTACGTTTGTTTTTTATTCTATATAAACATGTGTGTAAATGTGTGTATCTATATATGTATAGCTATGTGTATAAAATTTAATTTAAATGATGTGATTGCATTTATATTATATATTTAGGTAGTCCTCCACTTACATTCATTTTGTGACTGTTTGAAATTTCAATGGCAATGAAAAAAGTGACATGATGGTTTTCACACAACCATTGCAGAATTCTCCAGTCACATGATCAAAATTTGGGGTCTCAAAGTCGTCATCTGTAACCTTCCCAGGCAGCTTCCAACAAGAAAAGTCAATGGAGGAAGCCAGATTCACTTAACAACTGCATGATTCACTTAAGAACAAGTGATTCACTTAACAATTGTGGCAAAAAAGGTTGTAAAATGGAGCAAAACTCACCCAAAACAAAACTAATAACTATCTAGCTTAGCCACAGAAATTTGGGCTCAACTGTGATGATAGGTTGAGAACAATTTTATTGTATAACCATATCTGTACTATATATATGTATATGCATATGTATATATAAAAAATAATCACATCATTTAAATTAAATGATAGAGATAGATATAGATAAAAACAGATCTATGAATGACTGTTACTTATGATTAACATACAACATTCTGATTCAGATGAAACTGAAAACAGCAACAGAACATTATAAATTTCATTATGTTGACTTTTCTGATTGGCAAAAGTGAAACTATTCTGGGTGACAGTACGATTTTAGATGCTTTTGCTGTTAACTACATAATTATAAATCAGAAGCACGGGCTTACACAACTACCCCATTTCAGGGAGAGTTTCCTTTAAACTCCACGGGTGAAAATGTCTCCAAATTGTTTTGCTTTCTATGATGGCCTTAAGGGTCACTAACGTCCCTCCCCCCCCCCCCGACCCGCAACCTTATATCGCACAAGATTTCTAAGGGAGGAGCCCCGTCAGCCATATCCGATGTTCAAACTTACTTAATGCACATAAGCCAGGCAGAACCTTGCTCATATCAGACACCAGCTGTCCCTGGAGTGAGACCTCCCTCCAAATTAGAGAACGGGGGATAAAACGACCGTGACAGGAAGGGGGGAGCAGGGGGCACATAGTTTATCTTGCAACACCCTCCCCCCCCCCCCCAAGTCGTCCACACACACCCCTCCCCATCTCTCACCCAAAGAACGAGATCAACCCTCAACTGCGGTCCCTTTTCCCTTCCGGCAGCGCGACTCCTTTCCGGTCCCTGGTAGAAGGACCGGAAAGAACAAGCGCACAGCGGAAGCTCCAGGAACCCGAAGGCGTCGCTATGGCAACTGGGTCCGCGGCCCAGCCCATTTCCCTTAGCGCTCCCCGAACTAGCTTGCAAAAACAATGGGAGGGCACTAGATGGCAGTAAAGAGACACGGGACTGTCTCGAACAGGGGGAATCACAAACTCAAAGCAACGTGAAGATTGATCGGTATCATTACAGTAAACGAATATAAGCTATTTTATTTCATACAACAGCCGAATGCTTCAAAATGATATGCTCAGCACGTTACAATTTGTCATAATTGAAATGGCTGCTGAGCAAATACTGGTGAGTTATAGCAATAGCACTTAGACTTATAAACCGCTTCCCATGCTTTACAGCCCTCTCTAAGCAGTTTACAGAGTCAGCCTATTGCCCCCAACAATCTGGGTCCTCATTTTACCCACCTCGGAAGGATGGAAGGCTGAGTCAACCTTGAGCCTGGTGAGATTTGATCTGTCAAACTGCTGGCAGCTGGCAAGCAGCAGAAGTAGCATGCAGTACAGCACTCTAACCACTGTGCCACCGCAGCTCAGTTCAAAAGAGAGGTTTTGTATGCTTAATTTAGGAGATAATTCCTGACTTGAACTGTGTAGTAAAATTACACAATTAATTTTGCTTTGCGCATTGGAAAATTCAAAACACTTCAGCAGTCACTTTCCCAATAGGATATCATTTTATGGGAGTATCTATGACAGTGTCAAGTTCAGATGTGCTTAGATGTGTTTATTGTCCCCAAATATTTTGAAATTCTTTTTCATGTTTCCTAGCTCTGTGGTTTTCTACTTTTTCCTTTCCCTTAATGTTAGATCGAGTGAATGAAGACACACTCAGGGTTCAGAGTAACAAACAGCTCTTTATTAGCACAAGTCAACTATGTATAATCCAGCGAAGGTTCAGTCTGACAGCAGCCCTTTTATAGGGAGCTGTCAGATCCTTCGACCAATCAGATTGAATCTCTGTTCCCGCCGGAGCAGAGGACCTTGGTGAAAACCATTACCAATGTTTCTGGTATCTAACACTTAATATCCTGTCTTCCTTTGAAACAGATCTACTTTATCTGGATTTATCAGAGCATTTCCCCACATTTTACCCCATAAAGCTGCCATTTCCCTTCCATGCTAGCTCTTGCTCAATGAAGGGATTGAGTGAACAGCTAAAAAAAGTCCCAGTATGGAAGTGTTTGTGTTTGTTTGTGTGGTATCTAAACTACAGAAAGAACTTCTTGGAGTTTTGCAACACAGAAGCATTGTCATCCTCTCAAAACAAAACACTGATTGTCTTTGGAGAAGTAGCTCGATCTCATTTTAAAGAAATTTCTGGAGCCCCATCATACCAGAAGAATAGAACAAATGGAAGGTAGGAGATTACCACTGATGAGATGAGATGGGATAGATAACTTTTATTGTTGCTTTTTTCTGTGCACACAACAATGGCACACATTAAAAATGAAATTCCAATGCCAGCTTTCAAAATAATATATATATATGTATGTATGTATGTATGTATGTATGTATGTATGTATATGTATATGTATATGTATATGTATATGTATATGTATATGTATATGTATATGTATATGTATATGTATATGTATATGTATATGTATATGTATATGTATATGTATGTATATATATATACATACATACACACATGTATGTATGTATGAATTATATATATATATATATATCATGTATCATGATTGGTAGATTGGTGCTGATTGGTGCTGGCTTTGGGTCCGTTGTTGTTTTGTGTTGTAACGGCCTGGGTGGTGGGTGGGGGCTCGTTTGTTTACCAGGGCTGGTTTCCAGATGTCTGGTAGGGGGAAGTATTGTTACGTTTATTCATGTTGTGGGGATGTTTCTCTATTTTGATAACTTCCATAATTATTCTCTTGTTGAATAGATTAATCTCCAAATTAATTTAAATTAATTAATTTTGAAGGAACCAGGTTAATCTGGTTCAGTTTTGGAGATTAACCTGGTTCCTTCAAAATTAATTTCATGTCCTGTAGCTTTAAGGTGCTGGAAAAGGGAGGAAGATTTTTCTTTTTTTCTTACTGCGTTCTTGTGTTCTGCGGTGCATGCATTTATTCTCCTGTTCGTTTGTCCTATGTACGTTGGCTATTTTTTGGTCAGTGTTGAAGGCTGTCTTGATATTGTGTTTGTGAAAACTTTTGCTGATTTTATCTGTTGTGCCTTTGATGTAAGGGAGGAGGTTGCTGATTTTGTCCGTGGTGCCTTTAATGTAAGGAAGGAGGGCAATGCCGTTGTCCTGTTCTGTGTCTCGGTTTTTTGGGGGAGCCTCCCTTTGGATTAGGTTGGTACAGTAACGTGAAGTCAGGGGAGGCAGGAGAGGCACAGCCTCACCACTGTCAATCATGAAAAGGAAAAAAACATGTAAACGGGAAAAGGCGAGTGCTGAGGTTAGGCTAGTTAGCTGCTGCCACACCGTGAATGACTGCCTGTTTAAAAAAGCCTCTAAAAAGCGCCCTCTACTGTGAGGCAGGAAAACTGCAGGCCTCATCTAGTCTGACTTTTTAGGCGCTCGAGCAGAGTTAAGTGAGGGTTAAAAGCCTAAAAAATCCCGAGGTAGTTGAGGCACACAGTTCTCCTGCCTTATAGTAGAAGGCACATTTTTTAGAGGCTTCGACTCTGTCATTCTGTTTAAAGCTGCAGCATCGCTCTCACTCTTCCTCCTCTCTTTCTCCGTTTCTGAAATATGAGACAGATTTCAAAGAACATAATGATTATGGGAATCTCTGGACAACCAGACTTCCTCAAAAGACCAATGCTTTAGTAACATCTTCTTTTGCTTTGTCTGCATGAAATTCCTATGTATCATCCCCAATTCAGACCTGAGGCTATTTAAAATCATCTTTAACTTTTTCAGTTTTGAAAAAAATGCCTTTTGGAATGTTGTAATTGTGCCATAGGTATAATCTGGCACATGTTACTGACCACATTTGCTTCTGTGGTCAAGGTTAGGGAACTGCTTATCTATCACTAAACACTTCAGACTACTCTGACATTCTAGAACACTTGCAGACCTTATGTGGTTTCCTGAAAACACACACAGATTGACATAAACCTGGACAGAGCCGTGGTTTTCTACTTCCGTCACCAATGACTGCATTACAAGTTTTCTCTTCTACTCAAGTCAGCCAGATGTTCAAACTGGATTTGGCATTCTTATCCACCTATCGAGTCCTTCCCAAGGACCTGGGATAGGCAGATGTAGATGTTTGAAAGTGTTAGAGGAATTGTCGCAGAATGTAAGCTGCCTTTTGCAATTGATTGATGGTGAATTTGTCAGTGCTGATGGTGTTCAAATGGTGCTTTAATTGTTTAGGGGTTGCACCCAAGGTGCCTATTACTATTGCTTTCTTTTGCTACAGTTGTTCTATTTCTATTTGCAGGTCTTTGTATTTTGTTATCTTCTCCATTTCTTTCTCTTCTTTTCCGCTGTGTCCAGGTACTGCCACCTCCACTATCCAGACTTTTTGTCTTTCTTATCGACAATTGCTAAGTGTGACGTGTTATGTGGCAGGTGCCTGTCTATTTGAATTCTAATGTCCCAGAGGACTTTAACTATTTTTATTATCATTTTCCTCTGAGGACTCGCACAAGAGCAGGGAAACACGGGAGGCGTATTGGGAACCAATAGAGCAGAATATTTGTAGCTCAGGGTTGAAATGAGGGATCCTTGTTGCTCTCTGAGCTTGGTTGTTTGCTTGCAGATGTTTTATTATCTAAACTAGGTAACATTATCAGTGCTACCGACACCAGTAGTGTCTGCATTTCCCATAGCTGTTTTACAGCACAACAGAGTTAGTTATATTCTAGACTGGATAGGAGACTACAGGTGCCACCCCACACCATTCTGGCTATGGTAGCACTATGGGCCAAGGTGACAATTGTGGATCTGAAACTCTTCAGTAGCACGGAATTGGATTTCTTGAACTTGTAACACTAGTGAGGAGCAGAACTAACTTATGATCATTTGTTCATTTCTGTTTCTCTTTCTGCCCCATTTATACCTTGGACCTTTTGCTCTTGGATCCTTATCAAGAGTGATGCCAACCAGAACTTCGCCCACATCACCATACAACCTTCCTCCATATAATCTGTCAGCTAGGCTACTCATCAGAACAATGGTGGTGCAATAAAGGGGTTAAAAAGGACCTATCTTTGTGTCAGGTTTTGTGAGAACCATTTTGGTGTAGTAGTTAAGGAACTAGGCTAAAAAGCGGTTGATTATGAATTCTACTCCTACTTTGGGTACGATGCTAGATGGATGACCTGGGCCTAGTCTCTCTCTCTCAGCTCCAGGAAAGAGGCAATGGCAAAAGTGGCATTTCTAAAATCTTGATAAGAAAACTTCAGGGAGTTCTCTAAGTGGTCACCAGAGGTCATCACTGACTCAAAGCCCCACCTTCAAATAATCTACTGCCAAAGGGGAGAGAATGTGGGAAGGAGAGGCAGGACAGAAAGGCATCCAAATATCTGGGAAAATAGGAAAGGCCCATGGACTTGTGAAGCGAGGACAGTCCCTAGCTTGGACTGAGGATCATCCCGACCCTGTTATTAGTCCACTTCATATGGAATCTTTAAAGTCATCTTCAGGAATATCCAGGATTACAGTAGGTCTTTGCAGTGTATTATAAAGGTATACATCAGGGAATTCTTTGCATACAGGAGGAACAAGATTATGCTCAAAATACAGAATTCCAAAAAACAGTTGCACACTGCCACTGCATCCTACTCTTTAGAACAGAATGATGGCAAACAAGAGGTAAGAGATACACTCAAGTTAATGTCAAATGTGGTGTGAGTTAAGGAAGCAGGCTAGAAAGCGGGAGTTCTACTCTTTTCTTTGGCCGGAGACAGACATTAAGCCATTCTCTTTGACTTACTGTTACTTTCCCCTGACTTCACCTTCAATGTAATATGTGGCTGAAGCCTTTTTACACACACACACACACACACACACACACACACACACACACGCATGCACGCCCGCACGCCCGCACACACCTCAAGTGGTAAGCATACCAATATTCCTTCCTCCTCTGAGTTGGGCTAAAGAGTGTGTTTCCCAGCTAGTTTTCATGCATAAGGCAGGAACTACAACATAGTCTCCTGGTTTCTAGGCCAACAGCTTAACCTATACACCAGGGGTGTCAAACTCATGTTGTCAGGGTAGCATCATGTGATATATCAGGAGTTTTATTCCCTTTTGCTAAACTGGGCGTAGGCACGGCCAGTGCATGACACATCTGGCCCATGAGCCGGGAGTTTGACAGCCCTGCTCTACACCAAACTACACCAAGCTTATCTTATATAGCTACTTATGCAGCCATGAGGGATTTTTTTTTATAAAAAAAGAAAAGGGAAGTACTTAACAATGTTTCTTTCTCTAGTCTTTGGAAGCAACCTTGACGATTCTGAAAGAAATTACCAGAATGTTGTTCCTCCAAACAGAACAAGAGCAATGAAAGCAAAGTCAGGTATGAAATTCTTAAGAACACAAAAGCATCTAGGGATTGAAATTTAAAATCATGGGGGATTTTGCTACTTTGGGAAGATTAAAAAATCTCAATGGGCAGAGTGGAAAATACTTTCAATTATCCCCCCCCCCCAATGCCCTATTTGTGCTTATTTAAACAATTGCTATGATATTAATAGTGCTACCAGAAGAATGAGATGATTATCTTATGAATATTTGATTGTGAAATTGTTGGTAGTCTTCTAGTTGTTTTTTTTTAAATATATCTAGATGGCTTTGTTGAATTGTATAGTATCTTCAATAAATTATAAACCAGAACTTCTGGTTATCTTTTTAAACCCCTCTGTCCTCTCAGAAGAGCAGGTTTCAAAAGAATAAATGTTGATGACATGTGGTCAAGATAAAACTATTTTGACCCATCTCACTGCATCTTTCCCTTAATACCCTACGATGTGGTCTTCTTGCGGGGTGGGGAGATATTTTACTTAGGCATATCTTTTCAATATTCTCACTTTTGCACACATGCCTCTTTCTGCTTTTATACATCTGCTCTGCTTTCTACTACCAGCTATCTCACAATGTACTAATCATTGCCTTCTATTGGTTGTTTACAGAGGTGCCTTCACGGATTGCCAGTCATAGAGGTTGCATCTCTTCAAGAACATCTCAAATCATTCTTTACATCTTGGTGTGTGTATCCCTGTTGATCGCATCAGCTGCTCTTCTGCTGGCTTTTTTGAAATGTAGGTTCAACATTTAAATTACTTCCTCTCCTGATGTGCTTATTCATGTTAATTTTCATTATCAAACTATGTTATGAGAGAACTCATTTATGGGCAATAAAAATGCATTTAAAAATACAGCTATAATGAAACAGTTTCCCACAAAACAAGATGTTCACTATGCTACTTTCATTTCCTTCTAATCAGCCAACTTTGGAGGTGACTCATGCTATTGCATTTCTCTTGTATGGTTGATGATTGGTTCATTCAGTCACCCAGATGCAGAGATAGAGGAGAATTATGTGCTCTCAGCAATCCCAGAATGATTCCTACAGAAAGTAGAAAGTGGGGATCTCCTGGTGAGAAAAGTTCTTGGTGTTACTCTGAAAATGAGTAGAAATGGAGAATGTCTTCAGAAATATACATGCCTCAGCTAGCCAGAGAGTTGGCAAATTTATACTTACTGGTTTACCATGTTAAAGCTGTAATAAGTGGAAGGGGTTGGAGGAAAGTAATACAAACAGAAAATTAATGGCAGAAAAAGACCCAATGCTCCATTGACTCTGCCTTTGAGTTTCTTTTTTTGTTGTTGTTGTTTTCTTTTTATTTATTTTATTTATTACTATTTTTATAAGTCCCAGGAAAGATGATAGCAGATGTTTTGTATTTGTGCTATATTGGTATAGTTGGTATAGTAGTATGGAAGTATAAAGATCCTTGCTATGCCCTCTTACTTACCATATTGCATGACTCTCTGTGCCCTGCAGTTTTCCCTCCGTGTCCAAAAGGCTGGCTGAAGTTCCAGACAAATTGCTATTATTTCTCTACTGATCAACAACCTTGGGAGAAGGCACTGAAGAAATGCCAAATCCTCAAAGCTCACCTGGTAGTGATTGATGATAAAAATGACACAGATAAACAGGTGAGTTATTCCTTATGAGATAGTCTTCAGGAGTGGGTTGCTGCCAATTTTACTATCGGTTCGCAACTCACGCGCAATGGGTGCGTGTGTGCGTGCACTGTTCAAAGTAAATTGTTTTTTGCGCATGCACACGCACAGTCACTAAAAAACAAAATGGCAGCAGCCCAGCAGTGGCAAGGAAACCAGTTCGGGGGCATGGCAGGCCTGGGTCACTGCCAGTTCTGCGACCCAGGCCTGAATTCCACTACCGGTTTGGGTGAACTGGGCCGAACTGGGAGCAACCCACTTCTGGTGGACTTGTACTCTAAAGTTTTTTTCTTACAACTATTCCTCACTCAACCCTATTCTTACAAGAGGAAAGGCACAATACAGTACAAACATTTGCAATTGTGTGCAGTTCAAATTTTCTTCTGCCATCTGTTTCCTAAAGATTAAGTGTGAAATACATCTTAACATTTTAAGAGGCGAGTGTGTCTCCTGAACGTTCTGTTTCATTAAAGATTTGAAACCTTTTAGTATAAAAAACACAAGCATTTTAGCTAGCTGACATGTACACAGGCTTAAGAGTGGTTCCAGATGGAAGCTGCATTATCCCAATGCATAATAAAAAAATGATATTGGCATAACAATTACTGATCTGATTTTTATTCCAAATTTATCTTCTAAACCTTCTGTTCTAGCTTGCTGCTAAATGGTGGTATCCTGATTTATATTGTGAGAGGGACAAGAGTTAGTGCAGAGTTCCCTCTCTCTTCTTTGCACTAACACTGCCCCACCCTCCCTGAACCATTGCTCTTCAGCTGCTGTTTGAGATGGTCTAAGTAACTAAGATGAGTAATGGCTTGGAGACCTAGTGGTTACAAAGGAGAGTCCACTGTGAAATAAAACAGACTCCCCACCGCCTCAAGTAGAATGCCCCTTGCATCTGCCCACACTGTCACAAAATGGCCAATAGATGCCAAACCAATTGTATCCCTAGGGGTTTCTTGACTATGACATTGAACTGAATGTGAGATAGCTGATTGTAAAACTCCCAAGCCTATTGCCAATTTAAGGGGGGGGGGGGAGTTGCTTTAATGCCAAAACAGATAAGGACAATTTCAAAGCACCTCAGATATGAGTTCAGCAGGAAAAATAACTTTGCCACAGCATGTTCGAATTATACGAGTGCAACTGGAAAAAGATACAAAGATAATTGACCCCACTGTTGATCCCAATCTGTCCTATGAGTTATCTGTTGAAGTTTACTGCTGGATTGTGTTCTGGAAATCTTTGAATTTTCCTTTCAGTATAAATAATCGAGATTCATTCATTCACATCTCAGTGTTTGTATTTTTTTTAAAAAGAATTTTCTGGTGCAACTTTTATCAATACCTTGGATTGTTTTGAGAGAAGCGAAATTCAATAAACTTAAATCTGCTGCAATCCTAGTTTGGATGAATGCCACCAGTACCCTTAATCCTGATTCAGTGAATTGGGTCTCAGTCATACAGTAGCTCCAGATATTAATATAATCCTGTTTTGCTTTAACTTTCCCCCAGGAATTTTTGGACAATCTAAATACTAGCTATTGGATTGGCCTCAGGAGGCATCCTAAAGACAAGTGGATGTGGATAAATGGCAAACCCTTTCCAGAGACGTAAGTAAAAGTTACTGATGCTGGCTTTTTCTCTGATTGCTCACTTCATGGTAAACCTTTTAGGAGAGAAAAGGAAAGAAGGAACCTCTAGGAAAGCAGCCACAGATGAATGGGATTGAAATAGATTTTTCAAAACATTTTAAGATATTTTCTGACTATTGTGACACCTTTAAATCATGAGTATGCAGAATAGTTTAAAACCTCTTATTTACAAACTCTTTCTTGCCACATTCATTTAATTTGCTCAAAAGAAAGGAGACTGCTTCATGAAGATCTGGCCATGGAGAAGTCTATTGTAGGCTGCAGTTCAAGGTTTCCCTCGTCTTCCATTATAGAAAATCTAGATAGGACAGGAAAAATCATAGTTGTGAGCAACACTGAGGAGGAAATGGTGGCATCTCTTCCATAAAAATCAAGATTACACTCCTAGCTAGAGATGCTACCAAGAAAAGTTAACAACCATATTTACCTAACCATTGGGTAACATTCCTAGTGGAAGAATTCCCTAATTTGTCTAAGATGAGGACTTGCCTAGAGGTAGGTTCACTGACACATAGAGCTGGGTGTGGAAAGGATGATGGGCAGCCTGGCTTTCTATTCATGGCTGCCTTTGCAGGTTGAATGGTGGGGTATACTGGGCAGAAGATGCAAAATTGTCAAACAGTCAGATAGATATTACAGTTGGGACAGATCTTTATAGAAAGACCAAACCCTTTTTTCCATTTTATTCCAAATCTCAAGATATTATTTTGTAACTGCCTTCAAACACAATTGTGTAGTTAACCGGTCAACAGTGGATTGCAAAGTGCTATTGGAGCTTTCACAATTGCTATCCCTATTAGGAAAAAAAATGTTTGAGTGTTGGATTGTGGCTTTGTCACATTTTTCCAGCTGCTATAGGTTTTACATTTTTATATAGGCTTTTAGTATTTTTAATATACCCAGAGTCAACATGTGTGAGTTGGACAGCCATGTAAATCCACTGAATAAATATAGTTTGGTTCCTCTCAAAATCTTTACTTAATTCTTCTTCCTGCCTGGAGAGATTGGTGAGGGAGGAAAATGAATGAAATAAAAAACAAATGAAACCATTGTATATGCTGAGATACTGCAGAGACTAAATAGTGATATTTAAGTATCGTACAAATTATCACTTTAATTTTGGTTCCAATAGATTGTAAGAAAAAGCTTTATCCTAGCAGTGCTAAAGAACCTTAGGTAGAAAGTCATTCTGAATTTATTTATTCTTAACTGACACTGTAGAAAATAACTTTCTTTTCTAATAATTAATGTGTGTCATTCTTTCTTAACAGGACTCAATCCGTTGAAAATAATGAAAAAGAAAATTGTATGTATAATTTCTGGAATGCTTCTAAAAGTAGGAAAAAGAAAATTGCTTGTACAGAATATTTTCATTATATCTGTGAAAAAGAACAAATGTAAAAATATGCAATTTTATAAAGTTTACATTTTCTTCTTTGAAAAATCATGTACTTCATTGTTTGATGGGTTTTATAGAATTTCTTATGGAGTTACAATTTTTCAAATGCAGCAATAATCAGAGTAAGACATTCCAATTTGAGATGCTGCCACCTAACAAACACAATTTGCCTTTTCTTGGTTTTTTTGTTTTTATTATACTGAAACAAGACAAGGGGGAAAAGATGATAAGGTGGAGCATATTTTAAAAATGTTTAAGAAGAGTTGTAATTTTAAACAAGAAGAAACATCCCTATTCAATCATTCTAACTTGGAAAACAGTTGCATAGATAAAGTTAATATGTGACTTAAAATGTTAATGTAGCCAAAATAAGTTTTAAATAAAACTATCTGTAACTCTAGAGGTTTTCAAAGTTTTTTGTTCTCTACATAATTTATAAGCAACTAGTTAATGACCATAATAAAGTTATTTTGTTTTGAATTTTTCATCAAATAACTTGCTTTTCTCAAAGTTATATGCACATTTATGAATAGATGTAATAGCTTGACACTTGCTTGAAACATCACCCTTGTGGCAGATTTTGTAGACCAAACAACTATGCATCGTGTTCTTGCATGCAAAGATTCGGGAACATATCCTAAAATGGGAGAGCTCAGTTGTTCTGGCAGAAATATTTGTTGCCATGATAGTATTCCTAATGGCATGCTAGTGTAATTGCTTTACTGTTGTTCAGTTCAAAACATTGTTCCAATAATTTTTTGCCAAAGTGGGTTGAGGATAACATAACAACATGGTAAATGTATGGGATTTTTAGTCCATGCTCATGAGAAAGAATTCCTACAAATACTTAATCATGGGAACAAAATAGACTCATGAGAATTTATACTTGAAATTTCATTCTCAGACCTATATTCCTATAACAAACTGATAATAATAAAGGAATGCAAGGAATTGCTAGGAATTTAGAAATAGAAGCTACTACATTTGAAAGTCATATTTCTAGCTCTTGAATTTGTCGCCAGTGGAAGTAATCTTTTGGAAGATGAAAGTTACCCTATAATTTAATGCCATTGGCCCTAGAGTGTATCTATTCTTCCCCACAACACTTTCAGTCTTGATCTGCACCAGAGGTGGGTTCCTACCGGTTCGGCCAAGTAGATAGTAACCTGGCCTGCCATACCCCGTACCAATTCTGTCTACGGCGCCATAGGCGCCACCATCTTGTTTTTTGCTTCTGCACATGCGCAATCTAGACTCCAACAATCTCCCAATTCTAGGAAAAGACTTTAATCGCAGTGCAGATCAGGATAGCAATGGATTCCCCAGTGGCTTCATGTAAACATTGAAAAATGGTGGCAGAGACCTGAGTACTGTGATTTATCATAAAGACACAGCCACAGGCCAATCTTTCCTTTTTCACAATCCTCAGCTAAAACTGCCCAAAGAGCAGAACCACTGAATGTGGTAATTCTTGAAGGGTGAAAAAAAAGGATGGTTTTGGACATTTTGGACATCTTTTAGGTATTCAGTGAGAAAAAGGGTGAAATAACTCACAGACACCCTTTCATATGCTCACTAATAAATGAGGGTTGGAATCTCTTCATCTAATTTCTAAGATTCTGTAAATTAACCCCCTTTTTCTTAGTATTACATTTGATTAATGAGATTTTGGTGAATGCTGCGTCCTTGGCCATGTATTCCTTGTAGGGCTTGACACAATGTGAACCAGTACCTCCAATCCTCACAGATGATTCAGGAGAGGCTATGGGGCCTAAAACTACCAGCACAAGCATATTCTTATCCAGGTCACGACAAAAGTCAGAAGAAAAGGGAGTATTAAGATATATTCTCTGCCTTGAGTTACTTATTAAAGTAATAAAGAAAGGATTTAAAACAATTAATCAAAACCCCGCATAACAGTTGGAAAAACAAAAAACAAATGAAAGAAAAAATCCAATTGCAAACTGTCAATTAATTATCTGGAGTCAAAAGCTCAGTAAAATATCAACAAAATGGGAACTGCAGATAGACTCACTATCTATCCTCTTGGCAACCAATGCAGTGTCTTTAATATAAACGTTATTCTAAATTGTCAACAGTTATCTTGCCACTGCTTTTTTGTGCCAGCTACAGTTTCTGGGTTATCTTCTCATAAGCCTCACATAAAATAAATTGTAGTAGACCACTAGAACATTTTGCTCTATCACAATTTGAAAATTCAGGATGCTTCACATGCAAAATTCCAAAGACCAGGCTCGTCTAGCTTGAGACTCTCTAGTGGGGACATCTACAAGGGGTTCAACAATACCAAAATGGTAGGCATGACCAGGTGACCAAAGCCCACCCTTTTTCATCTGCCTGCATTTCATGTGACCCATTAAAAAGTGCGGGCCTTCAGTAACTTCAGTTGTGCCAGCCATTTGATGTCTTTGACCCCTCCCTGTGAATGCCCCTGTTCTCCAGATGTGTTGGATTAAATCTTACGATCAAGCATGGCCAAATCCTCCATATGCTAAGATTCTACTGGGTTAGAAAAGGTTGATGCCACTCTTATTTTATTCTTATTTTTAAAAGCAGATGCATGAAAACTAATGAACTTCCTGATCTAGATTTTTTGGAACTTCAACTCACAAATTTCCCCATTACAATGGCTAAAGGTTATACTTTTTAAGCATTCAAGAGGTTGAAATTCCTTCCATCATACCTGGTGATCACTAAATATCTAGAAACTGATTATATAGTAGAAGTTAGCTGGGAAGGTTACAAATGGCGATCACATGACCCCAGGACAGTGCAGGTATCATAAATACATGCCAGTTGCCAAATTGGCATCTAAATTTTGATCATGTGACCATGGGAATGCTGCAATAGGCATAAGTGTGAAAACCGCTCATAAGTCACTTTTTTCAGTGCTGTTGTAACTTTGGTCACTGAACAAATGGTTGTAAGTTGAAGACTGCCTGTAAAGTAGCAGTAGTTTATCTCTTCTGGGCTTATAACTAAGAGCAGAATAAAATAAAAATTGGAACAATAATGCAACTATCATAATACTAAAATATAAGATTCAGCTAAAAGGTCTATAACTTGTAATAATAATAATAATAAACTCTACGTATTTACAAATTACATAAGAATGCAATTATATAGATATAGACTCACAGATAAAATGCATTTCCAGCCCTTTTAGTAACCCTAAATATAATTTAAGTCTTTTTTTTGGTTCTGGTTCTAGCTGGGTTCAACCCATGTTCTCTGTTTTTTTTAATTATCTCTCAAGGGCATCATAAGAGAGGGTTTCAGCAACACATACTGTTTTTCAGTTATCTGAAAATTCCATTTTTCAACCTTTGAATTTGGAAAGTCTCAGCACCATGTTTTGAAAGCAGTCCTGTGTGATTTCAGTTCCTCTCCTTTTGCTCTTTGCAGCTGAAAATGTTCCTTGGTGGCCAAAGGTTTCTTGTAAAAATATGCTTGTTTATTTTGGTTATAGGAGCTGCCTGGAAAGGGATATGCAAATGAAGAGAATGGCTCAAATTGTTTAAAATAATACAAAATGAGAAGTATTAGCTTGTACATTGATGGGTTGGATATAGATGAAAAAGAAAGACTTAGAAAATGAAAGCTTGTTTGATACTGAAATCTCCTGTAGAACAAAATTAGGAATACATGTATAATAAAATAGGAAAAGCTCAGAAAACACTCTATACCCTTTTGACAAAGAACTCCCAAGAATAATTTTTAACAGTTGAGCTGGATCCATCTAGATTCCTTTTATAGTATTGTATCATTGCCTAAAGTCCTATACAGGCAGATCAAGTAAATATTCTCTCTTGTAATTACTACTATAGTTATGAAAATATTGGAGAAGTGCTTGAATCTGAGGGGTGGGCAGAACAAGATCAATCAGCAAATCACAATTAAAAATTTGTAAAAATCACTGAATATATGATTTATAAATCTTTGAAAAACTGAAGATCTACAGGCCAATTTGAATGGCAAATGTAAACTTCTCATAACAGGAATCAAAGGGAGTCAAATATCCATCTTTCATGAAACTCAAATTATATACTCTCTGAAAGTTTAGATATTAATGAATAGTCCCTCTTTGAACTGGTCAGTTAAGACTTCATCCCAGTCCTAAATCCCAGTAAAGCCAGGACATCCTACTCTGAGTACTTAACCAGGGGTGGGCTTCAAAAATTTTAGCAAGGGATTCTCTGGCTGGTTGCTGAGTGGGCATGATCATAGTGGGTGTGGCTTAGTCAAACTCCTGCACCATGGCGGAGAGGGGCATTTTTGCCCTCCCCGGGGTTCTGGAGGCTTTCCCCGAGCCTCTAGGAGGGCAAAAAATGGCCTCCCCAAGCTCTGGAGGCCAGAAATGGGCTTGTTTCCAGCCTTCCTGAATTTCCGGTACACCCGTTTTTCGCTGTCCTACAGCCTCCGTGCACGCCCTGCACTTACCTGCATCCAAAATGGGCCGCATGGGGACTCCTAGGAGGAGTGGGGTGGAGTGGCCAAGGCCAGCCAGGAGTGGCATTTGGGGGTTCTCCGAACTGCAGAGAATCTTAGCTAGAGATTCTTGCAAACCTCCAGCAGCCCACATATAGAGGCAACTTATTTTGTAATTGGTGATTACTTGATTTATAGAACTTCTAAGTTAATCTTATCTCATAAACGTGGCAGTTGCTAAAGGTCAGGTGTTCTGCAAAAGGAGGAGGGCTCTTGTTTCCTTTTTTGCCCAATGCTAGGGATAAAGCTTGTTTCTAAAATGTTTTTGGCTGATGGCAGATTAATTCATACAGACGGATTCTGTGAACTTTTATTAATCAATAACTCATACATGCATAGATGTATTGTATGCATAGATGTATTGCATAGAAAGCATTCAAAGTAATCAAGTGGGGGGAAATGAGACCATTGAAATAAATGGCCAAAACTCATTGGTAGGTAAGCAAACAAACAAGAGAAAAGGGAAGTTAGAGCCAAGGGGAGACTGCTGAATATTGCAGTGGGTCAATACATTCTACTCAAGACTGGCCAATGAAAAATTCCTTTGGTATTACAGGTCTGTATAAATTACACTGACCAAGAAAGGTAGCAAGTTTGATTCCCGTCATATTTGTCAGGCAGAAAGAGAAGAGTTCAGGTGAGAAAGCTTCAGACATACAGAAGGTGAGCTGATTCTTATGTTTTTGCTCTTGCTGTGAAATATTGGAATTCTTAGGCTGTTAGTGTACTGTATATTGTACTCCCAGTGTACTGCAGTTACTTAACTTTGTTCAGGGGGTTGCTAATCAGTTCTCTGGCTGTTTCAAAGAAAAGCTGACTCTTCAGTCTAATTGAAATAAGTGGACATTGCTGTGGATTCCCTGTGAGTTATGAACCCATGAATTGCTGGTAGTACTCTTACATGATTCAGAAATGATTTTGAAGAAGTGGTCCAAAACAGCAAATAAAGGAAAAGGACAATAAACGAAAGAGAAAAGGAGGGAGGGAGAAATCATGTGATGATGGGGATGAGATGGGTCACTCAAATCATGGAAATGCAGGACATCTTCTACCAGTTAACATTCCGACTTCCAACTCCACTGCACTTCCCAGTTTGCTTTCAGCAATGTTGCTAATGCTTCTGAAGCTTGGTGTCCAACTAAATGCTATCGACCATGGCCCACTACCTCTGCTCACTCCACCCTTTCCTGTCTCCATTGAGGTATTTTCCACTTGGTTTTCATCTCTATGCATACATTTGTTCCCTCAGTTCTCTCAGTCAGGCCAACCTTGGCAACTTGAAGACTTGTGGACTTCAACTCCCATAATGCCTTGCTAGCCATGCTGGTTGGGAATTCTGGGAGTTTAAGTCCACAAGTCTTCAAGCTGCCAAGTTTGGAGACCCCTGCCCTAGTGATTGGAATATTTCAGTTGGTTTCAGGAATATTTCAGCCAATTGGGTTGTGGCACTGACAAAATAATCATTTCTGAAATAATGAGGTGAAAACATGGGGTTTCTTCCTGTAGGAAAGCATATTTATGATAGGTTTCAGTACAGTAATTGTCAATTTTGCTTTTCAGTTTCACTGGGTTTCCTGTCCTAGTTTCCTGGTCAGCTGAAGTGATAGGCCATATTCTTGGTCTTTGTCCTCTGTTGGTTGCCTTAGAAACTGTAAAATCTAACAGTCATATTGGCTAATGGCAGCTCATGTCCTGCTACTGATAGAATGATAGAGGTGGGCAATTTAATGATAAGTGAACTACTGTGAAATCAGTGGAAATGCCATTTCGGGGCTCATTAGGTGGAAAGAGGAAAGGCTTCAGCATTAAGGACTTCATAGCAAGGCTCATGTTAAATGTATTGAAACTGGGGGAAAGGAAGAAAATATTGATTTTAAGTATATTTGTTGGGCTTTCCACTCTTACATTTATAACAGCTCCACATATTAGTGTTCCTGAACAATTATTCCATGTGGATAATGAAAGAAAGACATATGATTTCTTCAAGCAACCACATAACCAATGTGGTCTAGTAGTAAAGCATCCATCTCTCATCTTAACCTACTTCATAGGGCTGTTGTAAGAATTGCATAGTAAACCAGCAGAGTGTCTGGAAATCCTCAGAGCTAAAAATGTGAATTATTCTCTTTTCTGCTTTTTAAACCACCTATTTAGCCAAGGTTTAGTGGGTTGGATAAGAGGGTTTTTTCCTATTTTCTTCTTTGACTTTGGGGGAGTAAGGCAGATTTGCAGGCAGAAAATCTCCAATTTCTATTCTCCTTATACTGTGGTTTGTTTTGTATGCCCTTTTGTGAACATCCACAAATCTTCTTTTTTTTTTAAATCATGCATCCCTGAAGAAACAATTATGTAGGCAGAATAATGGCACCGTAAGAGTATATTCCTGAGAGATGGGCTGACTTTTCCATAAAGAAATATGCTCTGTGTTTTTTTTGGTCAGTTATCAAGCCAATACAGACGCTTTTTAATTTTCTTCTTCTATTCTTCCTCTCAGAGAGTATCTGACAGCAAAGGTGCACTTTGCTGATAGTGTGCACTTAATGAGCTTCAGTGTACCTGAATAAGGCAGCAAGATTGCTGATTATTATTAGAAGAAGGAATATTTTGGTGTCACATTGGTGTGTACAGAACATTACTGAAACTCTAGAGATTTCTTTCACAAAGTCATCTACCATCCCTTTTGTGATCTTACCTTTATAAAAACAGTGCCATAAATATTAATGTTGCATGTTTCTTCAGGGCCAGGGTAAACAGATCTGCCTGATCAATGTTACATTAAAAAAAAACCTTGCCATTACCTAAAATAATCAGCTACAATAATTCCTATATGTTATGGCAGCTGTAAGCAATCACACAGCAAGAGACATATATGTTGTTGAAAGATCCAGGTGAATCTATCATGAAGGCTACATCCAGGGGTGGGCTTCAAAAATTTCAGCAATGGGTTCTCTGCCTGGTTGCTGGGTGGGTGTGGCCATGGTGGGCATGGCCTACTCGGCCTCCTGCACCATGGGAGGGGAGTGTTTTCACCTTCTCCAGGCTCTGGAGACCTTCCTCGAGCCTCTGGGAGGGTGAAAACTGCCTCCTCCGGGCTCTGGAGGCCCTCCAGAGGTCAGAAACGGGCCCATTTCCAGTCTTCTGGAACGTCCAGGAGGCCTGGTTTTCCCCCTCCCTGAGCATCTTCACAGGCCCTGCACTTACCTCGCATTCAAAACGGGATGGTGGAGACTCCTGGGAGAAGTGGGGCAAGGTGGGAAGGGTGGGGTGTGGTGAGAGGGGCCAGCCAGGGGTGGGATTTGGAAATTCTCCAAACCAAACCAGCCATAACATTAGCTACGGGTATTCCTGAACCCGGGTGAATCTGTAGCAGCCCGCCCCTGGCTCTGTGTGTATTACCATGCTGACAAGAATGAGGGGCCACCTGAAGTCCCTTCTTATCATGGGCAACCATCTTGGAAATAAATCTCAGTGAATAGAACAGGGAAGGATGGAATTGTGATTATTCTTACTGGGGAGGGTTTTGTTTTTTTAAAAATTTAATTTCTACTTTCACTGCTCAAGGAATTCCCATCAGATTGAAATGTTTGTATTTTATAAAGAAAGGGAATCTGAGACAATTGAATGTTAATGGATGAATATATCTAAGCTTTAAGAAAGGTTCAACCATCATTCACGTAAACATGAATTCTCAAACAATAAATATAAAAAGTGGGGAGGCGAGGCGAAAAGAAAATAAACTGCCTGGTGAATTACCAGCTTGTTCAAAAGCATGGTATCCCTAGCAAAGGGTGACTGTTGACATCAGAAAATATGAGTCATGGGGAGGCAAGTGGAAAGGAGAAATGATTACATTGTGGATTGATGTATGTGGGGAGAATCAGAAATTATTTAACCTTCTGTTCCCCACAACAATTATTTGTTGTCAAGGAACTTATTCAAGTCATGTGTTCCAGTAGTTTGAGTGAGTGTACACTGTGCAAAGTTGTCCCTGCTCACTGACAAGCTGGCCAGAATCACGTGGAAAATCTTCCTGGCTTAATGCAGTCACTACTAATTACTGTGTTATCATCTGGAGACTTTGTGAGCCAGACCAAGGTCTCTATTAAAAGTAAGAGAAGGAAGGAGATGGAAAAAAACTAAGAACAGTGTGCAGTCTGGAAAGAACATTTCTTGTATTCAGCAAGAGAGTCTAGGAAAGCTGGCTCCCATTCATTTCTCAACTGCCAGGGACTTAGATGCACCTGGAGAACTCTCTCTTGGTCCACACCTGTCTTCTTGTCCTGTGGTTGGGATGTTTGAAGAAGATGGATACGTCCTGAAACTTGTCATATGGTCAGAGTAGTAAATGTCTTGGGATAATCTATCAAGGATATTCCTTATAAGTAAGCCTCATGTACGCACATGCACAAACTCCCAAGGTTAGAGCACTATAGAGAGATTAACTCCCCTGTTTTTTAAACACAGGTCTAACACAGTTTTAGAGAGAGAAAACTCATGTCTGCAAGGAGGCCATATAACAAATATTTCAAGCAATATCAGTGAAATATTATGTGGGCAAATGCTTCTGTGATAGCAGCCAGGTGTATATTTGCTCTTACAACCCAAGAATCTGTCCCATCTGTGTTCCAGACTGAGATAAGATGGGGAAACCTGAGTTTAGTCTACTTAGGGAACCTAGTCAAATGTTAGCATGTTGGTTGAATCAGGCCATCATCTTTTCGCATGGGATAGTTTGTTTTGGCTGTTTGGATTAGTGGTTAAAAATAGAAAATAATAACATTATGTCACTAATAGATATTAAATATTAACACTGTGTGGGTTGGTTAAACAGGGATGCATCTTAACTGCCATTGGATCAAGGATGTGTCTTTTGAATGATCTTAATCTGTTGTTTTATTATCATTTTAAACTGCTATTTTTTTTTAAAAAAACAAACCTTTGAATCTCAATAAACCTCAAGGAAAAAAATCGGTTTCAAAAATTTTATTTTTACATTTTATAGCCAGAGAATGGATGAATCCATGCTGTACAGGACCTGTATTTCAAAGATGACTATGAACACAAAACAGTAGGCAAGCTTCTGCCAGCATTGAAACCTAATACAGCAGTGATTCCTGAAGCCTTTTAAATTGAAATTCACAATGAATAATATGGAATCCCTAATTCTTATCCTTATGGAATTTACTTAGCCTAGAATGCAGAAAATTCTTCTTCGTGTAGGTGGTACGGAGGAAATTACCTTTCATATATGGCTGAGTCAGTAACCACCTCACTTTTAACATATCAGTGGGAATATCCTTTCTCTGGAAGGAAGCCAGCCAAGTTCTCCTCACACCAGAAGCTAGGTCTCTTCCGTTATAAATTTCATCTCTGCGTTATGGGAGCCTGAATGCATGCCATTGTCCCGTATACGCTGGCGGAAGAGGAAGGGGAACGCCTTCTTGAAGGATTTGCGGAAACTGTCTCCCATGAAAGCATAAACAATAGGGTTGAGGGAAGAGTTAGCATATGACATGCAGTTAGCCCACGTCTTAATCTTATAGGTTTCATAGTTCGCCTGGAAATGGAGATAGAAGCCCTGAAAAAGCAGGTAGAACTGGATAGGACCCCAGCAAATGGCAAAAAGAAGTACGATCACTACAACCATCTTGGAAATCTTAGCTCGCATGGCAGCTGAGCGCTCAGAGAGATGTTGCACTTGCTGGAAATGAACAGAAAACACACATGAACAGTATTTATGGAGAGTGTGCCAGTTGAACAGCCAGGCTAATTGCCTAGTTTCACAGGGGGGAAAAAAGATGTAGGTACTTGTTTCAGATTCAGGAGGAAGACAATGGCAATTTTAGACAGTCATTTTAATATTTATTATTTTAATTGTAAGCTGCCCAGAGTCACTTTGCAGCGTGAGGTGGGTGGCATACAAATTGTATAAATACATAATATAAAATATCCCAAATTTTCAGAATGTGTACCTTTGGAGAGGTATTTTTCAAAGAAAGGTAAATGATGGAATCTCAGGGAAATGCAAGGGACTCAGCAGGCCTTTTATAGCTATTTTGATACTCTGCGCATGCTGGATATCTCTGCCCAGATTTCTGGCACTTTACAAAGTGTTTGGAAGTGGCTTGCTAGTATCTTCTTCTAGGGCTGATCCAGACCCACCCATCTGGATTTTGCGATTCTAGAGCAGGACTAGGATTCATGGTCTCCTGATTTATAATCCAGAACTTTTAACCAGTAACCAATCTGGCTATGGTTTTTTTAGGGGGGAGGGGGGGGATATTATTTGCTTATCCTTACATTGACAGTTCCTTTACTTATCATCTTATATTCACTTTTTCTTCCATTTTCCCACTCATTACATTTTTTTCTTCCTGAATTTTCCCACAGGTGTAGAGACCTTTAAGGGAAGGGAGATCAACTGAGTAATTTAAAATTTAATTTAATAATTTAATTTAATTATTGGGTAAAAATGATTGGGAATAAAACAAACTAAGCATACCTTAATTTTTTTGTGCTCCATGTTAGGAATATAATTCTAACGGTTGGGTTGGCAATATATAAATCATGTAACAATTTTTTACCTGTTTCTTTAAAACATACTGTAAAATGTGATTGGGTGCTGTTTTCCTCAATCAGCGATAAGAGAGAGCCAGAATGACTGCTAGCTCTCTCTCTTGTTTCGTTAGATGCTGGGCTGATCTGATCTGAGTGCCGTGTGCTATTGTACGTTTTGCAACTGCTAGCAAACTTTGTGTATCGAACTGATTATATGTTACTGGACTATGTTATTTGGATTATCCCTTAACTGAAAGACATTGATGACTGACTGTCTTATCCGTGTATGACTTGGACTGTTTGATGGACTCTGATACCTCTATTTCCCATGAAAGTAAAAGCCTATTTAAACTGCAGTGTCTCTGTATGCTGGTTTGTGTGTTCTCCAACACAACTCTCACAACGCTTCGCTGAACGTACTCGCTCTCCCAACGGGGAGCTTATCTAACACTCCATTACCGATAGAAAATTTGAGAATTCAGAACACATAGGAATTCAATCTTTTGGTGAAAGACATTATATAAACAGCTGAAGAAGACAAAATGAAAATTGATGAACCCAAATATTGCATGCCAAGTCCACAGAACTTATATATTTTCAGATAAGATTTCAGCAATTTAGGAACATACAAAAATATGTCTGTTTTGCCAGGTATTTTAAATTGATGATGAAATGAAATAAGAAAAAAATTGTTTGTTTATCAAATATCAATCCTGCCCATCATACTTGCATGACTCTGGGTATTAACAAACAAAACAGTAAAATAATATAAAAGCCATAGTTAAAAACATAATTAAAAACCATATTAAACCAAACATTTTTAACAACAGCGAAGTTAAAAGGCAGATGGAGCACCTTCAATCCACCAACCACCCACAGGGTTGCATGAACCTCTTAGATCCTCTGGCCATTTGGTAGAGCTAGATTTTAATGTTCTTCTAGAAGGCCAGGAGAGTGTGGACCGGCCACTGGGGCAAGCTGTTCCATAAGGTGGGGACAACAGCAGGGAAAACTCCCTTCCTAGACCACACCAGTCAAAGTTCTTTAACCAATGGGGTTATATTTGATTAAATATTATTTTATTCTTAATTAAAATTAATATATTAGTTATTATAAATGAAGGTATGATTTATTAGGCATTTATGAGTCACAGCAAACCTGTTTATGATTTATCAGGCTTCTAGTTAACCTTAAGGTTAATTACGTGCAAAGTAGCTTAATTAGCAAAATATGTTGCATGATTGAAGAAAATGATTTCGACTCTCTCCAAAACTTAGTACACATATTGGCAACGGCATGAAATTTATTCTGGTGACATTAAACAATGTATGGGAGAGAACAGGTTTTCAACTTTTCTCTCAGATTTCTTTTTTCTTTTTAACATTTGTTTAAATTACCTGAACTGGGACTTTGTTTATGCACATACAGGATACTGCAGGAGCTATAAATATATATATATCTAACAACCGAAGTACGATTTCTTTCTATTATCTTACCTGGTAATTATGGTCTACTGGTTCAACCACAGGACGTCCAATGCGCTTGAGCATGACGGTGTAGCAGAAGCAAATAGTGAGAAGTGGCAATAGATAAACACCCAGGAAAGTGTAGAGGATAAAGCTGCGCTCCTGGCTCTTGCTTGTGAAAGCTTCAATGCAGTAGGTACGTAGACCATACCAGTAGCCATTTTCAGTACGATGATAGATAGCCATGGGCAAGGAGAGAATGAAGGAACCTGGAGGTCATAGAGACAGAACTCACAATCTTTGGATGAGAACTCTAAATCCTTGAATTTAGAAAACAAGCTCTACAGAGACTTGAGAAAAACTAGGATAATGATCCTATATCTTGGAACAGTGGATGGGATGGATGGATGGATGCTTAGATATGTGGGTGAATATGGTTGCTGATTTACTAATAGCAATAAAAATTAGTCCTTGCAGTTTTCTTGGCAAGATTTAAAAAATAGTTTGTCATGATTCTTCCTAGTGTTCAGAGAACGTGACTGGCTGGAGGTCACCTGCTGGCTAAGTAGGCCTAGAACTCATAGTCGCCTGGTTCCTAGCCTGGTGCCTTAACCACTACACCACATTGGCTCTCATATATAATAGAGGTAATGGAGAATATTTTTGAAAATGGTGTTCAAAGCATTTATAAACCTAGCCCAGAGACTGAAGGATGAAAAGAGAGGAAACTGAAACATGACCATGTTCAAAAATCCATCAAATGTTTATCTTTGCCATGACAGTCAAACCACTTGAAGTTTAAACAATCTAAAGATAATGGTTATCAAAGATTATTTTAAGCTTACACACAGTACTATTAGTTAAAGTAATATTTATTAAATTATTTTCATATAGTAAAATAGCAGTAGACTTATATACCGCTTCATAGGGCTTTCAGCCCTCTCTAAGCGGTTTACAGAGAGTCAGCATATTGCCCCCAACAATCTGGGTCCTCATTTTACCCACCTCGGAAGGATGGAAGGCTGAGTCAACCCTGAGCCGGTGAGATTTGAACCGCTGAACTGCTGATGTAGCAGTAGCCTGCAGTGCTGCATTTAACCACTGTGCCACCTTGGCTCTTTTGAGGATTGAGGATTGATTAAAACATCTGAAACTTCATGAAGGGGTTGATGAACTGAAAGGCTTGGAGACCGCTGATTTACAGAAAATTAGGTGGATAGGTCAGTAAAAGGTAAGTCTTAGATTCTGATGTCAAAAGATGATGATTTATTAAACTTATATGCGGTCCAACTTGCAATGAGACTGGAAGATTAGTCATTTGAAGTGAAATAATGGCTTCAAAAGTTAGGATATTTGACTCATCTTGATTTTTATTCATGCTGCTTATTTTACACACACACACACACGCACACACACACGCACACACACACACACACACACGTGCGCGCGCACACACACGTACTTCAAAGTAATAGTAACACTTTTTACATTTCCTTTTCTTCTAACCTCACTTCTTAATTAAATAAGCAACTCCAGAGATTATCATTATTATACTAATCCCAGAGAGTCTGGATGTGTCAAACATGGGTTTGGTCCCCCTTCCACCTCAAGCTAATAGCCTCCTCTTTTTCCAGAGGTATAAGTGCTCATAGATTTTGCAGACAACCCCCCCCCCCCACTTACCAATCCAAATAGCAAAGCTGATGGACATGGCTACCTGAGGAGTTCGATAACGCAATGACTGCAGTGGGTACAGTGTAGCATAGCAGCGGTCCACACTCATAGCCATCAGAGTAATGCAGGTGGCCTGGACAGTCACCTGGTGAGAAGACAAAGCATGTGGTGAAGACACCGAAATCTAAATTCACCTTTCAGCTGCTTGTGCATCTCCTTTTCCTCTTTAAAGTGAGAACAGCACTATTTGCATTCAGGGTGAATAGTTTATAGTCCCTGCAGATCTATAATATCTTAGGAAGGGTGTTGGGAAAATATAAACACTCTGCAGGTTGCCTGTCCTAGCATATACCTATGTTCTTGGCACCATACACAGAAATTAAATTAAAATTTATGCACTTCATATCGTCAATTTTACACGTTGGAGATTAAAATAAAATTATAGATAAGGTAGATAATAACATTATAATATAGATAATTCAAGCTCACCTGCTGTAAATAGTTGACAAATTTGCACATAAAGTCGCCAAACACCCAGCTGGGCAAGGGATAGAGAGTGGCAGTGAAAGGAACACAGCACACTAAGAATATGATGTCAGTGGTAGCCAAATTTGCTGTGAAAGACACAAATAAGAGACTGGATGCTTTTGAAATGTGGATTTACAGATGGCTGTTTAGTATAAGCTGGGTTGAAAAATCAGAAATGAGGACGTGATAAGCAAAGGGTACATCATCAAAACTGATCATCAAGTTAGAATATTTTGGACATGTGATGCAACACTTAGAAAAATACACCATACTTCACTTAATCCTCCAGGAAAAGATTGAAAGCAAGCAAGGTCCAGGCAGAAGAAGAACATCATGGCTTCAAAATCTAAGGGACTGATTTGGACAAAACTCAACAGCACTTTTTTGTGCAACTATTGATAAAAATAGCATGTCCAACATGATTGCCAATGTCCGATGACAGATATGGCACAAGAAGACGAAGGTAGACAAACTTGCAGTGAAAGACACAAAGTTGAGATCAGCTTTGGCATAAGGTTAGCTGAGACAAGTAATGTCGACCAGCTTCCCTGATCCAAGTCTTAAAGTTCTGTCTAACACAGTGGGTTCCCAATATGGAGCCCCCGCCCCACACATAGGCAATTTGATTTTTAATGGGGGCAATTTGAACCAGGCTTTAGGTTTCCTCCACGTGGGTAGAGTTCACTTTAGAATTATATGTCACGCGGGGTGGGGGCATCCGGATTTCAGAGATGCTTAGGTGGGGCATGGCCAAAAAAGGTTGGAAACCACTGGTCTAACACAATGGATTCCTATTTGTCTGGGCCTCAAGAGAAAAAGTGCTGTAGAGATCACACTAACCCATATGTCCCTCCTCCTGACTTCTATCGTTGTTGGTTCATGTTCTCCACCGGATTTTGAAATGCAGCACTTCAGCCCACATTTTGGAATCATCAGTGCCTTAATATTCCAGAAGAAAGGGGCATCTGATTAAGTATTCTTGCTGAATATCCAGCCTAGAAAGTTTGCTTTTAACATTTATTTATCTTTGTCTATTTCTTGCATTTTATTTTCATCTCCTTATCAATACATGCCTAAGGTGGTTTAAAGTCATTTTAGAAGTTCTGGGGTTAAGATATTTGCTTTTCCCCTTTAAGTACATAGCTGGTCATGGCAGTTTTTCCTCTGAGTGAGACATGGTGTGCTTCGCCAACTACTGGTATTTGGTTGATGGTATGATCCAGGGGACCCCAAGTGGGTGGGATCAGCACTACATCTCTAGACTACCAGTTGATATGGGAAATATCATTCCATCACTTCCAGTCAATTGATATAGACCTATAGCTATTCAGCTTTGAGCAATGAGAAAGTTCAAATCTTTCTCATTCAAACCCCCATTTGGATCAGCTTGAGTAGTCAGTGTCCAAGGGATTGGAAGGAGAAAGAGCATAGAAAGAGTGTTCTTTTTCTGCTGCTTCATGGCATATGTCTCCTTATCCAATCACCTGCTTTCAGGCTGCTTTGGAGTATGGATTACCCACTCTGAGAGGATGGAAGGAGAAGAAGAGGGAAATGGCTCTTGCACCAGACAGTGGTGGATTTCAAAAAACTTTAGAACGACTTCTGTAGGTGTGTCATGGCTTTCTGGCCATGTGACTGGGTGGGAGTGGCTTGCCAGCCATGTGACAGGGTGGGAGTGGCTTGCCAGCCATGTGATTGAGTGGGAGTGGCTTGGCAGTTATGTGACTGGGTGGGCGTGGCCAACTTGTCAAATGTGGTGAAATTCACTTAACAATGCTCTTGCTTAGCAACATGTTGGCTCAGAAACCAGGAGACTATGAGTTCTAGGCCAGTCTTTGGAAAGCTGCTTAGGTAACTTTGGACCAGTCTCTCTCAGCCCATACCAGTAGTAGGTTTCAAAAATTTTTAGAACCTCTTCTGTAGGTGTGGCCTGCTTTGTGGGAGTGGCTTGCCAGCCATGTGACAAGGTGGGCATGGCAACCAAAATGTTGGCTCAGAAACTGGCATTTGAAGCACATGAGTCTTAAAGCTGTCAAGTTACAAGACCCTTGCACCCCTAACTCTTTAGAAAAAAAAACCCCAGGGATGTTCAAACTTGACAGCTTTAAGACTTGTGGACTTCAACTTCCAGAATTTCTCCTCCAGTCATGTTGGCTCAGGAACTCTGGCATTGAAGCGTGCAAGTCTTAAAGCTGTCAAGTTACAAAACCCTTGCACCCCTAACCCTTTAGAAAAAAAACCCAGGGATGTTCAAACTTGACAGCTTTAAGACTTTAAGGTTTAGATAGGACTCTTAGAGCAGGCGGGGCAATTGGAGAGCCAGCCAATCAGTGAGCGGCAGGCGAGGCAAGCGTGGTGCGGATTGGCAGGGGGACGGAGCTGGAATTGGTTCTAAACGGCATGGTAGATTTGTAGAACCTCTTCTATAGAAGAGGTTAGAACTGGCAAGAACCCACCCCTGCTGCCAGATCACTTATCTCACAAAGCTGATCTCTGGGGCTGGAGACCTAGTGGGTTAAGAATCAGATCCCACCTTCCCCTGCCACCTGATCCCCAAACGGGGACAAATGGCAGGAGAAGAATGGTAATCAGCTCTTTGACTTTCTCTTACCATTTCTTCTCATCCTACAATTGGCTGCCACAGCTCATGCAAAATCGGGAGTGACTTTTGACAGACAACTAAACCTCTTAAAGCTCACCTGATTCCCAGATTCAGCCCTCAACCCAGAATGACTGGTCTCATTTCCCATTGGTTGAAATATTTATTCAGAGTAGAAGAAGCAAAATTGGGGTGATTCAGTCAATCCTGTTCCTTAAGTTTCCCTTTTCGCAGTAAATGAAGGCAGAAACACTTAGCAGCTTCCAAGAGTGGGCAGCAGTATGGCAGCAAAATTTGTAATTTGTAATTTTTTACCCACTGAAGGACTAATAGATTATACTTTAAGTGAGCTGTGGATGAGGAACCCAAAATACCGTATGGCGGTACCAACGCCTACAAGTGTCATCGTATTTAATGCAATGCCACACTTAGGTTAGAACAGAGAATATTTGATGAAAATCATCTGGATTCAAGTCCTAATTTCAGAGAATGATTACACAAAAGGGGAAAATTATGTGTACCAAGGTTCTAATAGGGATGGAAAGTGGACTGAGATTAACTCTGAAAGAGGGAGCATACAGCTTTTGTCTAGACTAAGTATGCATTCCTTTTTCATAATGTGAAATTATTTACATAGAATGGCATGCATAATAATGCCAGATCAACTACTAGGGATACGATACAGACTACCTCACTTCTTCTGATGCATATGGTTGCCCAGCTTTGTGAGCTACAATAGACTAAACCAAGAGTGAGGAACTTATGGCTCTCTGTGAAACATTGAATTTCTATTCCCATCAGCCCCAGCTATTGTGGCTACATAATGATGAGAGCTGGGAGTTGTAGCACAAGTTTCCCAATATCTTATGAATTAGGTGTGTCATATGAATGTGCCAGAGCTTGGGAACAATAATATTTTTTAACCCAGCTTATCTGAACGTATTGTAAATAGCTTTGGAATGGCTATCATCTTAATATAGTCAGAATACAGAATAACAGTTGGACAGGAATTTAGAGGTCTTCTAGTCCACCTCCCTGCTCAAGCCATGCTGGACAAAAGGCTGTCCAGTCTCTTCTTAAAAGCCTCCAGTGTTGTAGCAACCACATCTTGAAAACACTTGAAAAATGCATTGAGGAATATACTGGTTTGCATTACTTTCTGATTGGTAAAATCTACCTATCTACCTACCTACCTACGTTTAAAGTTACAACACACTGTGGATTTTTACCTAGCAACTACTGAGGAACTTAAAGAGCAACACATCAGTGTAATCTGGAAATGCAGTAAGGATGTGTTTTTATTTTTTTTTAAAGGAAGTATTTTAACCATTTTTCTGTGAAATGATTAAATGTAATCAAAGCTAATATTTAAAAACACTCTCTCTACAACTCAGAGCAAGTGTCAAGCACTATAGCTCCTGTTTCCAATATTTCACATAAATTTAATGCATTAGGTAGGAACTTCACTGTACACAGTTGATTGTAACGTTACAAGCAACTGGTGTTATCAGTGGCAATTTGTAGGCCTTAATTGTTTGTTTAAATAGTCTTGATGGAAGTTGACTGGACAGAGTGAGAACCTAGATCTAAAACCCTATCAGGTTCTAAGGTTCTAGATCCCAGCTAAGGCAGAAGCTGCAACAGAAGTGCTACAAGATTCTTTTTTGCCCCTCATTTGACAATATATCGAAGGAAGTATGTTAGCTGACTCTGCCCGCCTTGCAACCAGCTAGGTGAGGTCTGCTACTGCTGAGTGGGGGCATGGGACTCACTCACCAATGTAGAAGTTTGTGGCTGTGCGCATCTGGCGATGCTTGCTGATGACATAGATGACCAGGCCGTTCCCCACCAGACCTAGCAACATGATGAGGGCGTAAAAGAGCGGCACCAGCCAAGCATCGGTCAGAAATGGGGGCGAGGTCTCCTCTCCGCTGTGGTTAAAGATCCAGGACTGCGTCCCGAGCTGGAAGGCACCTGCTGCTTTCTTAGGCTTGGTGCTGATGGGGTCACTCTGCGGGGCTACGGTGGGCTCGTCCATCCAGCTGCCCCAGGAGGCGTCGGAAGGCAGGGGCTCCGCAGCCATACGCAGGGGCAGCAGAGGGCTAGCTCCACACCGGAGCAGCCCTGCTTCCAAGCGACGCGCGGCTGCGAGATCCTCAGTTTCAGCAACTGAGATCGTCTCTGAAATCGGAGCAGGACCGGCCAGGCAGCTCCTTCCTCCTTCGACAACCGGGAATCTCAATCTCTTCTTAGTGGAAGAGATGCACGGTGCGTCTAGTAGTCCCGCCGCTAAGGCAGCCGGCTGCCCAAAGAAGAGACGGGAAGCCTGCCCTCCCCTTCAGGGAGCCTGCCCTCCCGGTTCAAGACACGGTCAGCGAAAGCCGCTTTCCCCGCTTGCTTCTGGTGCCTCCCTGCTCGCTACTGCAGCCGCCGCCACCGCAATCGCCAGAGTTAGGCTTGCGGGCGCAATGAGCGGAGAAGCGCATCTTCCAGGATGCGCCGAGCCTGCGGGACTCTTGGCATAGTCCGCCCAAGCGCAGCATCCTGGACTTTTTCTAAGAGGCTCCCACGGCTGAACTTAAGGAAGAGCGGCGCCAAGAGCGGCTTTGATTGGCTCCCGAGGACGCTGCCGCAAGCGGCCGACAGAAGAAAAAGGTTCATTGCCGAAGATAGTCTGCTTGGCGGTCACCCCAAAGAATTAAGGCTCGACGGAAAGCCGAGTTAGCAGGAGAAATAACCTGCCCCTCTGCAAGTTCCCCTGGTTTTGCGGGGGGGTCCCTGCAGTTCCTAGAGGAGAACGGGAAGACCTAAAGGTTGGGAGTGGCTTGCCTCAGTGGGCGGGGGTCCTGCTTACTTGGGTGAGTGAGGCTGCTCAAACTCTTATAACTCCCCCGTGTAATTCAAGAAATACTTGGAGGGCTGCAGGTGGTCCAGACCAGGGATCACTAACCTTTCGGACCTCAGGGACCACTAAATTCATAATTTTAAATCCCGCTGACCACTAATACGAATTTTTAAAAAAACATAAATAGTATTTAGTGCAATATAAAAAAAAAGACAATACGCAGGGGATATTTACTAAGTTGGAGGAGGGATGTTGGATGATTGTACATGTATACTGCTATTTTTTCTTTTTTTATGTATATTGAAATGGAATTATAAATACCATCAACACAAAAGGGATTTTGCTCAGAAGCTGAAATACACCAAGTGAATTAGAGGAAGAGTGGGAAGCAGAGGAGAGAAGAAAGATAGGAAGAGAGGGATACGAGAGAGGGTGAAGGGGGAAGATGAGGTGTATAAGGAGGAGTGGTAAGGGGAGAGAGTAGAAGGAGAAAGGAAGGGGAAGTAGAGTAGAAAATGATGGAGGGAAGACAGAACGTAGAAAGGGGGAGGAGAGAAGGGGAAGAAAGTGTCGGATAAGGTATAAATATGGTGTATGGAGAGCAGAAGAGCCAATAACTGGGTTTTTCTTTTTTTTCCTTCCTTGGCAGTTGATGGTAAGATGAATTGATGTAAGTACTTAATAATACAAGTTGATATAGACTATGTAATAGTATACATGTGATTATATGCTATGAAAATGGAAAATAAAACTTTTATGTAAAAAAAAATGACAATAGTTTTTCTGCGGACTACCAAAATTTTCTCACAGACCACCAGCTGGTGACTGCAGGTCTAGATCAGTGTTTTTCAACCTTTTTTGTGCAAAGGCACACTTTTTTCATGAAAAAAATCACGAGGCACACCACCATTAGAAAATGTTAAATTTTTTTAACTCTGTGCCTATATTGACTATATATAATAATTTTTCCCACGGCACACCTTACACTATGTCACGGCACACTAGTGTGCCGCGGCACAGTGGTTGAAAAACACTGGTCTAGATGATGTGGTGGATATTGTTCTATCTCCCTTCCATTCCTTTGCAACAGGAAGTAACAACCAAGTAGGTCCAACTGTAGCTAAAGAACTGGTAGTTGTGATTTCACATTGCTGTGTATATAGTAATAATATGGCTATCAAATATCTGTCAGACTACCCCACCTTTTTTACATGAATGATCTGAAGTTGTATACAAAAACACCATCTGAAATAGAATCACTGCTCAACACTGCCCAGATTTATAGCCAAAATACTACCATAGAGTTTGGACAAGTGTGCCACCCTTACCATCGACAGGCGGGGAAATAATGAACATTGACTGTATCAAGATGCTCTAGGGAAATAATATCTTGTTTCTGGATCAAGAAGATTGTTACAAATATTTGAGCATCCTTGAAGCTGACAACATGAAGCACGTTAAAGTCAAGAAGACAGACTAAAAGTCAATATATCATGAAAGTGAAGAACAAAAAATCCAGACCCAGGGGAGGAAATACTGTTAACACCTGGACAATTCCAATCATTAGATGGAATAGCCAACTGGAGTCAAATAGAACTAAAAGCCCTGGACAAGAAGATCAGAAAAATAATGACAATGAATCAGGCCCTTTAGCCACAAAGCAATGTTGACAGCTTTACTAGAGACAGTTTTGCTTAGTGGTTAAGGCACCAGGCTAGAAACCAGGAGACTATGAGTTCAGGCCAGTTTTTGGCATGAAAGCTGCCTGGGTAACTTTGGACCAGTCTCTCTCAGCCCATACCAGTGGTGGGTTTCAATTTTTTTTAGAACCTCTTCTGTGGGTGTGGCCTGCTTTGTGGGAGTGGCTTGCCAGCCATGTGACTGGGTGGGCATCGCCAGCTTGTCAAATGTGGTGAAACTCACTTAACAATGCTCTTGCTTAGCAACCAAAATGTTGGCTCATAAACTCTGGCATTTGAAGCACACAAGTCTTAAAGCTGTCAAGTTACAAGACCCTTGCACCCCTAACCCTTTAGGGAAAAAAACCTAGAGGTGTTCAAATTTGACAGCTTTAAGACTTGTGGACTTCAACTCCCAGAATTCCTCCTCTCGCTCTTCATCTTGATGATGTGCAGATGGGCAGGGGGAGGGAGCTGGAACCGGTTCTAAACAGCACTGTAGATTTATGGAACCTCTTCTACAGAAGAGGTTAGAACTGGCAGGAACTCACCCTTGGCCCATACATCAGGCTTGGGCAACAAGAGGGTCAGTCAATTTCTGTCTTGACCAATGGATCAATACTTGGTTGATTTGCAAAAAGACAAGACTCCGCATTTGTGGTGCTAGGAAAAAAAGTTTGGAATATATTTTAAACAAAACAACAAAGCAACAACATTTTATTGCACTGCATTGTGAGTACAACATGTACTTTGTAAGCAGAAAGAATTAGGTCCATTCCCTTCATCTGAAACAGAAGGCACAAAGCAAATGGTGTTTTAAAAGCTGTTTTTTTTAAAGTACTTAACAGGTTTACAGAAAGAAATATAAAAATACTATCTATCTAAGAAAATTTTTATGAAAAACTACAAAAAAATCAACTACTCAACAAAAACAAAACAAACTGATGGAAGATATATATATCTTCCATATATTGGTGTGCGTGTGTGTGTTTGTGTGTGTGAAACTGCTGCCAATATAGGGCGATGCAGAAAAGGTAATGGCTGAGTGATAATACCTGTGTTTCTTCTTCTTCTGTGTATTTCGGTCACAGTTATATTTTTTCAATCATCCTGTGAACAATTATCTCTTTCTTGCAAGAGTGGAATAGCCTAGGTAAAATAGCCTCTTGGTGTATTATTTTTGGATCATCTAAGTGAAACTGAATAATGGCAATTTCAGGACATACTAAAGAAGTTATTTCTTCACGGCTATGGTTCCACCACAAAACCGCGTTCAACTAAAGCACGCTCGACGTCTGTTGATGACGTCAGCGATGCGGTTTAATCGGGCACGGCTTAGTCGAGCGCGGTTTTGTCGTGCCACGGCTATCAACACCAGCATTCATGGGGAGGGACTGCCAAAACAGACAAGATGGTACCTATCACAATACAATCTATACTCTAACATTTTTTTCACGTGTGTCAATAATGACATTTATGTAAAAGGGATCAGAAACTGAATTCCCAGCCCTCCAATTTCATTACCGTTTCTTTTTTCACCATTCCTCTTTCTGCAGGAAAAATAGACAGACCAGAGGGGCAAACTTACCCTGATGCTATTTTCAGGCTCACACCATTTCACTTTTGCACAGATCACCTCTGATATCCATTGTCTTCCTCTCTTCTTTATTTTATTTTTAGAGCCAGTACGGGGAAAAAGCTTTTCCCCAAAATACCATAGAAGTGGATTATGTCCTTCTCAAAATAAAGAATGGCTGGGTTTACAGAACACACCTAAGATTTTTATTGAATTAATCCATGTTCTACATTTGTATGTAATATTGAACCATAAACAAACCATCCTAAAACGCACAGAAATTAAGATTAATATCAACCAAGCTTCGTTTATTACATGAGTTATCTATTTGACTTTTAACTCTCCTGTTTAAGGACTGTGATTGAAATGCAGCCAATGAATTTATGCCAGAATCAGTGCCGTTCTTTATCCTTCTTAAACCATTCTCATTACCTGAGGGAAATGTCCTCCAAGTTCATTGTCTTGCCTTTATTATTCCACATTTTTAATAATTTATGCCTTATTCTCTCTGGAGGGTTCAAAATAAGCACCTTTTATAGCTCATTTCTAAGCCTCAGCTCTTAGCTTCTCTGCCTGAGCAATGAAAGAGTATTATTCTTTTTCCTGCATCTCCACTTTGATGAATTTGTAACCACCCTATAATCTCCTCGCAGGAAGACGCCTCCCTCTACCATTTCAGCAGGTTATGGAGGTGGCTGGCCCTCCTGATCTGAAAAGCTCAAGTGTTTCTTTGTTTGCCTTTTCCTCACAAGACAGCTTTTGAAGAGCATCTGTATTCCACCTTCTTTATAGCCTGGTAAATATAATTGCAAATAGGCGCCTGCAGCCTCTCCACCCCAAAGATCTGTTTGAAAGGACTGTTCACCAGGTGACACTTGCTAGCATAAGGACTTCCATCCACAGGAACATGTCTCAGTGGAGAGACACACAGTGAGAAAAAGCCACCCCGGGATAATGACTGATAAAGATGACTCAAAGGGCTCTTTGTGTAGTGAATGGGAAGGGATGGAAGGGAACAAAACAGGAGGAAGGATGTTTTGTTCTCCTTCTTGCCTCCCATGTTTATCATGGGGGCTCTTTCCTTTTCCCCTTCTCACTTAATTTAGCACCAGGCAGCATCTAAATAAGCATCAAATAGAAGTATGATTAATGTTACTTTTGCTGGTCCGAACCACAGCAAAACCTCTGCCTGTCAAGTGTGTAGATAGTTAATGAGTCTAAGGATGATCCTTGCTTGGGTTTAAAGAACTTATTTCTTTTATTTCATCCTTCAAAAACCTGGGATGGCACATCTGCTCCACCCTTTTTTGTCCTCCAAGCAATTCATTGTTTGCATCTCTTAAGTGACTCTTAAAAGCATAATTATGTGTGTAGTGTACTTAGTGTTGCTACTTATTGAAGGTAGGAGGCCTAAAATGATTGATTGACAAGATTGACATCTGGGCTTATTTATCTTGGGGAAAAGGTAAGAAAGGAGGAAGTGCGATAAAGGAATATGTATACAAACAAAACATTGAAATATTTTTTTGCATTCATATATTTTGCATTCATATATTTGCTAAAAATATTAGGGTTTTTTCCCTGCTGTTGGTCTGATTTCATGTTTTTCTAAATCTTTGCCAAAGACCCTGATCAAATAACTATTTGATCTATCTTTGCAATACTCCCATTGCTGCTTGTTATGTCCAGCCATGCAGTAATGTGGAACTTCCCCATGGATTGAAATGCTATAAATAGGAGCTCAGTGATACAACTATGGAGACTTTTTTCAGTGTTCTTGCCCAGAGGACATTGATTTGAGTCCTGTCAAAGAGAATCTACAATGCCTAGCATCTACAATATATTTAAACAAGATGCGTTACAACTTTTACTGAACAAATTTTCTGGGTATTGAACCATAAATCAATTAACCGATTAGTTTCATTACACACACACACACACACACACACACACACACACACACACACACATTTAAAACTAACCAAGAATTCTTTGTGCAAATGCAGCAACTAAGTTTTGAGAGAGACAGATTGGTATAGTGGCTAAAGCATCAGGCTAGAAATTAATTCTAATTCTACCCTAGGCACAAAATCAGCTGGCTGTCCTTGCCCCAGACACTTTCTCTCAGCCCTAGGAAGGAGACAATGGCAACCAGTTTTGAAAAATCTTGCTCAGAAAACTGCAGGGACTTTCCCACGCAGTTGCCAGGAGTCAAAAAGCTGGCATAAAGGTGTGCATGTGCGTGTGAGTGTGCGTGTGTGTGTGTGTAAAACAGCTTAAAGATGCATATGCTTGATTGACAAGATTGATATCTGGGCCTGACTGACATCTGGGCTTATTTATCTTGGGGTAAAGGTAAGAAAGGAGGAAGTGCGATAAAGGAATATGTATACAAACAAAACATTGAAATATTTTTTTCCCTCCCTGCTTGCAATATAACCATCTAAAACAAAATGCAAAAAGATTCACAAGGAACGAAGGGCTCCGATTCTTTATGTAATGCATACATTTACTGGCATCAAATATGATTTTAACATTGATCTGTACAAATCCATAGGAACTGAGATTATCAGTGATTTCTAGTCCTGATGACTTGATTTCCTCTGGAATCCCATGGCTTGCAGGCCAGTTGCTGGCATACAGAAATGGAGGAGCGTTATTTCATTGCGACTTTTCCCAATGTCTTAGTTTGTCATGGTAGGACACCAAATGCTAGATTAGATTGGCAATTGGCCTGATCCTGCAGGGCTCTTCTTTCAGGGGATTCTTAGGCTGGTTCCCTTTTTGGAATATTATTCATCTGAATGCTTCTTTAAGTGTGGTATCCAGAACTTCACACAAGTGCTCTGACCATCTGACTAGCAGAACGAAGAGAAATTATTACTTTCCATGAATCAGAAATTATATTTTATGGTCTTTCTGAAGCCACATCACTGACTCGTATTCAGTTCCTTGATCAGTCACCATTTTAAGATCTCTTTTACATGCATTGTATTATTACCAAGCCAGATCCCCTCTGTTTATTCACGTGCATTTGATTTGTTTTTCCTAAGTGAAGAACTTAGCATTTGTCTCTGTTTAAATTGCTTGTCATTTACTGCCTGCTTCTGACATCAGAATCAGTTTTAATTTTGCGTCTGTGTCTAATGTGGTAGTTATAACCATTCAATTCTGTATTGTCTGTAATTTGGACAATCTTTTCTTGCTGTATGACAATATGTAATTAAATTGTGTTTACTGCTTTCTCAGACTTAATATTCAAATAATAACAATTGGTGCACGGAAGGGAATTGATCTGGAACATGATAAACTCTGTGGGGGAGATAACAACTTGGAAATCATTTTTGTCTAAAAAAAAAGGAAAGACACTCTCCAGCTCTTCCAAAAATGCAATTAATTAGCATGGATGATCTCCAGTTTAGATTTAAATCTTGACTGGACAGCCTTCCTTCCTTCCTTCCTTCCTTCCTTCCTTCCTTCCTTCCTTCCTTCCTTCCTTCCTTCCTTCCTTCCCATCTACTGTTTACATTGCAGTGTGTACCACAGAAATACTTTACTTATATCATATGTTAATTTATTTGAAATTCAGAGAGAATGAGAACTCATAAGAAAGACAGAAGCGTGACCCGTCAAAACCACGGTAGACAAAACCGCGCTCGACGAAAGCGCGTACCTGACATCAGCAGCAGCGCGACGAAAAAAAATAAAAATAAATTAAATTGAAATTAAAATAAAATTAAAGCAAGCTGATTCACATAAAGGTAAGGGTTAGGTTAAGGGTTAGGGTTAGGTTTAGGGTTACGTTAAGCGTTAAGGTTAGGTTTAGCGTTAGGTTAAGGGTTAGGTTTAGGGTTAGGTTAAGGGTTAGGTTTAGGGTTAGGTTTAGGGTTAGGTTTGGGGGGGTTAGGGTAAGGTTTTCGCTTTAATTTTAAATTTACCGCTCACAGCGCGATGTTTTCGTCGTGCTGTCATGACGTCATGTACGCGCTTTCGTCGAGCGCGCTTTTGTCTACCGCGGTTTTGTGGTGGAACCGACAGAAGACATAAATAACTCTCCTGCTATGCAGCCTAAGCAAAAAAAGAACATTTTCATGGTTCTGCCAAGAAAAAAAAGTTCTTCTAAATGTAACTCTAGCTGTAAAAAAGATGCTGGTTTTGATTTGTAGAGGTTATACGAAGGTTACATACAGGCATGAGCAGCAAACTGCCATGCTCCTTAGTAACCGATTACCTCAACTACTTATGAGCTCACCTAATTAGTAGAACCAGGCACTACCAGGAACTATTGTGTTATGTGAGATTCTACCCTAGTTGGGATGATCTCAGAGATTGACAAGGAGAATAAGCCAGTAACAATGTTGTTGCTACCTATGCTCTTGCTTTGCTTGTTGAAACTGTATAAAAGCCAAATAAACTCTGCAGAGGCAGACAGACATTTTGGACACCTGCTATGATGGATTTCTGAGTCCTACATTGATTCCCTCAGAAAATCTTACAAGTCGGATCTCTTTCAGCTCCTATGTAATTTATTTTAGCAAGAAGGGTGCCCTGAAGAAAAGTGACCATATGCCCTTTATAATAAAGGACAGACCTTTATGTCATAAGTCTATCCTTTTAGATTAATTTAATTTAATTATCCATTTGCTCAGTTTTCACAATTATTGTGATCCTTTTTATTCTTACAAAGCTCTTTCAGATTTGTCCCTTTTTCAGGTTTGTCCTATGGTTCCCCCACAATATTATCACTTTACAAGGCAATTTCACTCTTTTCTGGGGGCCGTCAGTAAGAAAAATAGCCCCCTCTAATTGTGAATCTCTTACAGTTTTCATTTATAGGATTAGGAAACAGCTTCCAGGCACACAAGCAGTTTAACACAAGTATAATGACAAAATCACTTACATATATATTACCTGAGTAAGGAAGAGGCAACAAAGATACTTTTCTCCTAACAGTCCTTGGCCTGGCTGGGGTGCCGCTCTCTGCGGCTTCCTAGAGAACAGGAGAGGGGCATCTTGGCAGCCGCAAAGGATGGGACTCAACCAATGTGGATAGGAAGGCTGGAATTTCCCCAGGAAGGAAATTGCTCAGTGGATCATCCAGGTAAGGATGGATGGGAATCAGGGTTTAAAAGGCTGAGAGGTACATTGGATTTAGGTGGGTAAGATGAGAAAACACCGCAGGCCAAAAGGAAGGATTGGCAGGAACATTGATATAAGGGACATTTGCAAAAACAGCTACTGCCATAGGGCATTTTGCAAGGGATGGGGAGATTTGGGATGTTTCATATGTATTGTGCTTTTGAAATATCTCTTTTAGTCTGCTGTGTATCAACTGCTAGTTCTGAGGAAACTACAGAGGTCGATCTCTATGGAGATTCTCAGTTGAAGAAGCTTCTTGGATGTGAAGCGAAACATCTTCAAGGAAAAACAAAGTCCACTTGTCTTTTGAAAAATGCAGGGATTTATCCTATGTCACGTTCTGGCGTTCACGTTGAATGCAAACAGAGAGTATCAGTGGTGGGTTTCAAAAATTGTTCGAACCTACTCTGTGTGGGTGGCCTCCTTTGTCAGAGTGGCTTGCCACCCATATGACCGGATGGGAGTGGCTTGCTGCCCATGTGCCCGGATATGAAGATGCCGACGACACTTGTCAGAACCACCTTAAATTACCTCACACACAGCACTGGCATGCATAAGAATATGATGTAAACTTGTTTTTTAAAAGGCATCTTTGGTTTGCGTTAAAACAACTTCAACACACACAATGTTCTGATTGCACCACAAACGCAGTAGTCATCCTTACCTTTCACAGAGGCACTGAGTTTTATAAATATGAGCATGATAGTGTAGAACAATCATATCCAAGGACCAGTGGTGGGTTTCAAAATTTTTTGGAACCTCTTCTGTAGCTGTGGCCTGCTTTCCGGGTCCACTGATGGAATCTCTTCTAACCAATTCGGTAGATTTGACGAACCGGTTCTACCGAATAGGTGCGAACTGGTAGGAACCCACCTCTGGAGTCTATCTAATATTACGTGATAACCAGCACTAAATGACAATGATACAAAGGTAAGCAAATCCAAGTCAATTCTAACCAAGTTAACACCATCACTCATATATATACCATTACCCCACCCAGCTCCACCCACAATCTACCCAGATTGCACCCAGCCACCATCCCCAATTACCATGTCCCACACCCTCAGCCACACACCCACTCAGTGTCATCATAGCCTCCTTCCTGGTTAGCCGCATCCAAGCAAAAGAGTTACTTCAGAGTAGGCAGTTGCACCCAAGTAGAAGAGTTACTCTGCAGATGGGTGAGGGAAGCCTTACAGAGCCACATGCAGCTACAGGCTCCACCAACATCAGAGAGTCAACATCAACGTGGCCGCGTTGGTGGCGTGTAAGCATGGCCGAGCGGGCGTGGCAAAGGACGGGTTCCCCCCTGAATGGCAGCCTGAGAGCTGACATCCTATTGAGTTCAATAGCTTACTGTAATTTAAAGTTACATATGTACTTATCTGTTAGTATCTGGATATCTCTATGGTTACTCTATGGCAAAGTTAGTCTTCTCACTGTTCAATTAGAACAGTGAATTTTTATTGGATACTGCAAGAGGGAGACGGGAATTTGCATCTTATAGCCCCTCATGTGAGTTGGAGACATGGCAACAGGTTTGTTTAAAATGAATAGAATAGGAACTGAGGGGATCCTGCTGGGGAGATCTCTGGGGAACATTGTTGATATGGGGGCTACACAGGGAAATTGAAAGTGTAAGCCTCCAATCCAGATTTAATATAGTTTTTGAAAAAAAATATCAAAACAAAGACCAAAAAATCAGGCCAAAAAAGAAAAGAAAATCTTACAAAATTGCTACTTTAAGTGCCCTAAGATATTTGGGAGGTTCCCAGTGGTGGGATTCATAATTTAACAACCCATTCTCTGTGCTAATGACTAGCTGGGTAGGTGTGGCTGGGTGATCATGTGACTGGCTGGGCATGGCCAACTTGATTTGTCTCACCTTAGGAAATTTCTCCTTAGTCCAACTCACAATAAAATAGCACTGTTTTAATATTTAGAATAGAATAGAATAGAATAGAATAGAATACAGAGTTGGAGGTCTTCTAGTCCTGCTTAGCCAGGAAACCCTACACCATTTTAGACAAATGGTTATCCAACTTCTTCTTAAAAACTTCCAGTGTTGGAGCATTCACAACTTCTGGAGGCAAGTTGTTCCACTGATTAATTGTTCTAACTGTCAGGAAATTTGAGGGGCTCCTACAAAAATGAGGGGGGTCAATCTATTTTCCAAAGCACCAAAAGGCACAAGAAACAATGGATGGAAACTAATTAAAGAGAGAAGCAACCTAGGATTAAGGAGAAATTTCCTAAGGGTGAGACCAATCAACCAATGAAATAGCTTGCCTTGTGGGTGCTGGTGCTCCATCACACACAATCAACACAGTTACAAGATAATTTGAAATCTTTACAGTCTAATACTGTAAGCTAACTCTTAAATGCTGAAAATGCAGGATCAAAGTACATAAACATAGAAACAGCATTGCAACCCTATTCCAAATTAATATAATCAATTTTGCTAATTAGAATGTGTATTTAAAAAGACATAAGAACTCAGACAAGAAACTCCTGCTCTGTATTAACATTTTAAAAACTCCTTCCCTGGCCTAATCCTGTCAATTTTCTATTGTTTATTCAACACTGTGCTGACTGCATTCCTGTGGTTTTGTTATCACAACTGTTTAAATGGTTCTTGGCTATCTACCCAGAGCTATTAACTGAAGGGAGAGAGAAGGGGATAAAAACTTCTCTTGCACTTTAATCCTGAGTTTTAAAGGGCCTAGAGTTTTTCTGCTGAGGAAATGGCTATGTGGTTATTTTTTCTTTTCCTTTTCCCGTCCTTTAGTTAATTACAAATGAGCAGGAAAGTCTGAGGCAGTGACGTGCGGTGAGGTTTATGGCTGGTGAGTCAGTCCACTCCCCTGACACCCCACTTTCTAAAGCGCTTTCTTTCTTTCGCCCGCCTGAGCTCGGGGGAGAGGAGAGAACGCCTGAGTCTCTTTCGCTGGCCTGTGCTGGCGGGCTGCCGCTTTCTTTCACCCATCTGAGCTGGCTGGCTGCCGCGGACACAGAGGGAGGGGAACGAAAGTCTATTTCACCCATCTGAGCTGGCGGGCTGCCGCGGGCACAGGCTGGCAAAAGAAAGCGGCAGTCTGCCAGCAGAGGCGGGTGAAAGACCCACCTCTGCTGGCAGGCTGCCGCAGACACAGAGGTGGGCAAAAGACCTGTGCTGGCAGGCTGCTGCGGGGCAGGCCGGCAAAAGAAAGCAGCAGCCTGCCAGCAGAGGCGGGCAAAAGACCCGCCTCTGCTGGCGGGCTGCTGCGGACACAGAGGTGGGTGAAAGAAAGTGACTTTCGCTGTGCTGTGCTGGCGGGCTGCTGCGGGCACAGGCCAGAGAAAGAAAGCGGCAACCCATCAGCAGAGGCGGGCGAAAGACCTGCCTCTGCTGGCGGGCTGCCGTGGACACAGAGGTGGGCGAAAGAAAATGACTTTCACCCACCTGAGCTGGCGGGCTGCCGCGGACACAGAGGGAGATGAAAGAAAGTCTCTTTCGCCCGCCTGAGCTGGCGGGCTGCCGCGGGCACAGGCCGGCGAAAGAAAGCGGCAGTCTGCCAGCAGAGGCGAGTGAAAGACCCACCTCTGCTGGCGGGCTGCCGCGGACACAAAGGTGGGCAAAAGAAAGTGACTTTAGCTGGCCTGTGCTGGCTGGCTGCAGCAGAAATAGAGGCAGGCGAAAGAAAGTCTCTTTTGCCCACCTTAGCTGGCAGGCTGCCCTCCCTGCCTCTCCTACCCCTTTCCCTCTCTTCACTCATCTCAAACAAACAAACACACACACACACACAAAGTTGCATCAGGAGGATTAAGTTTGAATTCCTCCCCCTCCCTCCGACCCACACGTACACGTACCTTTTCTTTTCCAGCTTTTTCACAGAGGATTTCAATTCTGCTCTTGCCTGCCATCATGAAAATGTAAAAATGTAAAAGGAAAAAGGTATGAGCTGAGGTCAGGCTGAGCTAGTTGCTGCCATGACTCTGCTTAACTATTTAAAAAAGCCTCTAAAAAAACCACCCTCTACAGGAGGAGGCAAGAGAACGATGTGCCTCATCTACATCAGGAATTTTTCGGCTTTTAACCCTTGTTTAACTGCTCGAGTGATCATAAAGTCAGACTAGATGAGGCACGTGGTTCTCCTGCCTCCTCCTGTAGAGGGCGTTTTTTAGAGGCTTTTTTAAACAATTAAGCACTAAGCAGAGTCATCCACTGTGACTCTGGCAGCAACTACCTCAGCCTTTTTCCTTTTACATTTTTTTCCCCTTTCATGATGACAGTGGTGAGGCTCTGCCTCCCCTGCCTCCCCTGACTGCACGTCCCTGGTATTAGGTGTGTGAGAGCTACTGGAATCATTAGACAGGCAGCCTTGACTATTCAGCCAGTTGGCAGAACTCCACAAACAGTTAACAAATGGTTCTCCTGAACCAGTGCAAACCAGCTGAATCTCACCACTGTCAGGTTCCCCAAAACTGCATGTCCTGATAATTGGATTCATACAATTGATTATGCCAAAAACAAATGAAGCCATCATGATGAAGGACAGCATTCTCAAATTTTACAGGATTGTGGCTTCTGAAAATAATAAATGGCACAAAGAGGAAACGTACCCTAATAATTAGATAAAGATTCCTTTCCTCATCTGCAGAATGGAAATCCGAGAAGATAGCTCTTCACTTGAAAAAACATCCAGTCTGGGGTGGTCAACAGGGGATTAAACTCTCATAGAAGGATTAGATACTTTGGTAAGGCTTGGTCAATATACAGCCCCATTGGCTGTTTAGCATAGTTTTCAGCAGGAGATTTAAGTCAAGAAATCCAAACTTAACAAAAACGGTCATAAGATTGGGCAAGTCTCACTAAATGACTGCATCACTTAGCAATAGACTTTCTTGTCCCAATTGTCATTATAAGTTGAGGACTATCTGTACAACTGGCAACAATTCTGGTCTAAGAATGACAGTATCTAAAAGTTACTAGCTTTGGAAAGGCTGACCTAGATTACTTCTGAGATCTCCTTCCACACTATGATTCTAATTTAAATTCTACAGATCAATCAATATCATTCTGTTAAATTAACACTCCAGATGAGCTCCTTCTAGTCTTTTATTTTAGGGGAAGGGGTGCTTTGTTTACACTCTGAATCTGGCAGGATAATTCTTCATGATGCAGCAGCCGTCTCCCAAGGAGAACAGCAGTGGGTGGGTGTCTGAGTCAGAATAATGAGCGAGAAACACATTATCAAATTGGAAAATTGGTAGATTAGGAAATCGGCAGTCCAACCCCTGGGGAATTGGCAAACACACCAGCTGTCATGACCATTTTTAGAGAAACCCATGCCTAGAGAAACAAATTGAAGATAATTCACAAGCAGCTGCTGAAATCTCAGGGCAGCACAATATTCCCTGAGTCATTGCCAGAAAAATGATGGAAGAGCCTTTTGCCAAATATTGTTCGCAGGAAAAACTAACTAAACTAACTAACTACATTACATTTTACATTTTACATTCATTTGTTTTTAATCTGCTTTAATTTTTCCTCATGAGAGATGTAGGAAAATCACGATCACCAATGTCATGCTTCTTTCCGTGATTTTGGAAAGCTTTCAAAGCCTAGCTGTTTAACAAACCAGCCAAGGGCATCCTTCTTTTCTTCAGATGTATTCAAACTAAAGCTGGACATCCTTCTGTCACAGGTGTTTTCAGTTGAATTTCTGCATGAAATAGGAAACTGGGCTCAATTTCTAAATCACTGTGGAGCATGGCAATTTCCAGGCACGGATCTCAAATCACAGAATCCACAGCCAGCAGGGCCATTAATGAACATTTGCATTAGAAGGTTGGAAAACATTGCCTTAAATGGCCTTTTCACTGTTAATGATTCTTTGGATCAGAGAATCTGTGATTTCCCCATTCCTATGTTAGAGCTATTTACCCATCTTTGAGTCAACAGAAAACAAGATCACATTAATTCAATTTAACCTCTTTTCGAATGGTCCTTGTGAAGAGACAAATATTTATTTTATTTTATCTTTAGCAGCTAAGAATAATGCAAATTGGGAATTCAATGAAAGCCATGTCAACGGTGGAACAGAAAGCAGATGTTGCCAAGAGATTTTTGTGTCATAGGAAGTGGGGAAAGGCCTAAGAAAGGGCCACAATAGTATAGCAGAGGAGTGTCTATGGAAATTCTCAGTCACCTTGGTCATGATTGTCCCAAAGGTGCTTTTTCAAAAGGCAACTGGGCTTTCTTCTTTTTCTTGAAGACGTTTCACTACTCATCCAAGAAGCACCCTCAGTTCTGACTAAATGCTAAGGAATGTAAGAATTTACTTAACATTCAGTCAGAACTGAAGATGCTTCTTGGATGAGTAGTGAAACATCTTCAAGAAAAAGAAAGAAAGTCCAATTGCCTTTTGAAAAAGTACTTTTGGGATACAGGAGAGGAGGAAAAAGTTTCAATTAAAACATATACCAGGAGAAAAGGGTAGAAAGCTTCTCTGTCTGTAGGAGGATAATAGAAACACGGGACTATTTTTAATGTGTCTGTAGTAGTGTTTTTTCTGTAAGTTACAAAGCACTTATAAATTCCTACATGAAAAGATACAGGTACTGAAAAACAGTTTGCCTGTATTCAAGACAACTCAAAATACAATGACCAGACTGTATTATGGAATCTGAAAGACATATCTCTGTTCACTGTTGATGGAGTCATGCGTCAGCTAGCAAGCTGAAGAAAAAACCATGTGCCTGAGAGATAATGCTACTCAGGGGACTATTTGGTTCCGAGAGGAAGTTTTTTCTAAAATGCCTGTTGTCCTAATGGGGGACAATAGGGCGAGAATCAAAAACCACTCTCACTGAAGTACAGTACTTAGGCTGATTTCTTGAGGCATCATGGGGAAAGGGAAAGTGGATAGAAAGAGAAGGCAGTTGCTAAAAACTGAAACAGCTGTTGGGATGAAGGAGTGTTTATGCTAGCAGACAAACGATTTATGACCATTGTATGCCACATGGGCATCTATGGGAGAACTAATGGTGAAATATGCATAGTGATATTATCCCGCCAGTAAAACAACTTAGGTACTTAACCTCAGGTGTCCTAATGCAAGGCCTTGGCATGATTCCGTCATTGTGCATGTGCCATTCTTTAGCATCATCATGATTTGCCAGGTAACACTGGATCATCATCAGGCCCCATATTTTCCTTGTACAAAATTCCAGCCTGATATATTCAGGCAGTGGTAAAAAGAGATTCCTGTTTGACCTTCTGGATTTATGGTCCTAAAGAGGATGAACAATATTCAAGAGGACTAAGATTCTGACATTACATATTGCCTTTGTCAGCATCTCTATCATCTTTGTGCTAAGGCTGAATTTTATAAACCTCAAACTAGTGTCTAATTTTATAAACACAAGTAGTAGGATCCCTTCCCTTGAACATCCTCTAGTGAGATCTTTGAGTTTCTGTGCCATCTTCATAGCTGCCTGGCTCTTTGGAACACCTGAGATTTGAAGTGCTCCTACCTTGATAAGTTTTCTAGAAGGCCATGAAGACCTAACTCTTTCCCCGGGCTTTGGGCTAGGATGAGCATACAGTAATAAAATTGATGTGAGATTATTTTCCTTTGTAAAGATAATACAACAATAATTGCTTTATTGTTGCTTTATTGAATTTATTGTGAGTCACCCAGGATTATTGCCTAAAAGATAGGTTGCTGCATAAATTATATAAATAAATAATATTGTTATGTACTTTCCCCCCTCTCAAATATTGAAATGTTCCTCACAGGGAATTGTTCCAACTTTTTGATCCTTTGGGTTATTATTTTCTACATCTCTCTAGGGCTTTGGTGTCCTCTTCAATAAGTGGCTGTCAGGGTTCCAAGTAACACCCCAACTCCAGTGGCAGCCCAATTTCTACAATACTGGCAGACTGATTGAGTTATGCTTGTGTATCAGAAGTGGATTGCTCCCGGTTTGGCCCGGATCAGGTGAGTCAGTAGTAGCAACAGCAGGAGGCTCTGTTCACCCGCCTGGACGCTTCTCCACACCTATACACCTTGACATAGACATTACAACTGCACCACTGGGTACTTGAGAGACCGCCTGCTGCCAATTACCTCCCAAAGACCCGTCAGATCTCACAGGGTCGGCCTCCTCCGGGTTCCGTCCACCAGCCAATGCCATCTGGCTACTACCCGGGGGAGGGCCTTCTCTGTAGCAGCTCCGGCCCTTTGGAATGAACTCCCCGCGGAGATCCGGACCCTCACCTCTCTCCAGGCCTTCCGGAAAGCCGTCAAAACCTGGCTGTGCCGGCAGGCCTGGGGTTGATGAGTTCCCCTCCCCTCTCGACTGGTATGGCTGTGTGATTTTCGTGTATTTTAATTATGTGTACTGTTGTTTATGTTCCCTTTCCCCCCTGAGTTGTTCGCCGCCCTGAGTCCCTCCTGGAGAAGGGTGGCATACAAATAAACCAAATACAATACAATACAATACAATACACTGTGGACAAATGTTTTCATTATGCTTGCCAGAAGAAAACACTTAGGATTCCCTTCTGTATAAGATGCTCTCCCGAACAATCTGAGAACATGTATGTTATTTTCCATTTTTAACATCAATACCTTTTAATTATATCTTAATGTCAGTATTTTTTAACATAATGTAAAAATTAATGTGTACTGCTAGTCTTTGGCCGTAATAAAGATTTACTTACTTACTTACTTACTTACTTACTTACTTACTTACTTACTTACTTACGTATAAGATGCTCTCAGCTTATTCTCATCAGGACATAGCGAAATATTTTTTGCCCGCATTACAGATCCATTTCAGACCATATTGAATTATATTTGCTTTTTTTAAAAATATTGTCCATTCAGACAGATATATCTGAGAAATCTTTTTGGAGTTCTTTGCAATCCCCCCCCCCTTTTTTTATGCTCCTGGACAATTTGAGACCATCAGCAAAACATCCTCTCTTATTTTTGGACCACTCATGAATGAGTTATAAAGCACTATTGAGTTTTTTTAATAATCTTTTTTGGTTTTTTATTTTATTTTATGATAACTAAAATGAACAAGTGGAATGAAAAATGTAAAAGAATTATTCAAGATACAAAGTCACTTGCAGATGTCTACCTACACTGTTATAGAAGGAAAGGCTTTTAAAAATAAAAAGAATTGATTCCTTGGTATTGAATACAGTTATTTACAGTGTAATATTTCCAGTTCTATTGGACTACAGCTCCCATCATGTCAAGAGTGGGGGGAATTGCGGTCCAGCTCTTATGAAAGCTGATTTATTGTATGCTAGGCTTGCACTATTGTACAAAATAGTATGCCACTCTTGTTGAGCCTGCCAGGGACAATTACTTTCCCTTAGCATTGAAGGCTTTTAGCAGTGGCTACAGACTGAAATAAAAAGCATGTATTTGATTGGATGTGTCAGAGGAACCTAGCTATGAAAATGGTTAGGATTTTACTAGGATTTTTTTTTCATCTTTGAAAGCCATTTTACAACATATATCTAAAGTGAGGGGAAATATCCAGATGACATTAATAAAGAGTAGCAGAGAAGTTCAATGGAATCAACTTGCTCTTCTCCTCCTCTCATTTTTCTCCAATCAAGCTTTCCAGATGAGTGATTCTATATTCAAATGACTCCTCCTCCTTCCTCATCTCGATAGCTCCTTGACTGGAGAAAAAGGAGAAGAAAATAGAGCCAGTTGATTCCATTGAAATTCTCTGCTACCAAAAACTCGAGCCAATGTTTTTTTTTAAGAGATAACAGTTCCTGGTGGTACCATGTTTTGGAAATGAATGGAATAAGAATAGAAGTATACCTGAGGTGACGTATTGAACTTCTAACCTGCATGATTTGTCTTCCCCTCCCTTTCTCTCGTTTAAATCCTACATCAGTTTAGTCAGCATACTAAAAAGCAGAGACATCACCCTGCCAACAAAAGTGCGTATAGTCAAGGCTTGGTTTTCCCATTTGCAATGTATGGCTGTGAAAGTTGGACTATAAAAAAGGCTGAGCGCCAAAGAATTGAGGCCTTTGAACTATGGTGCTGGAGAAGACTCCTGCGAGTCCCTTGATTAGGATTAGGATTAGGATTTATTTCATTGGACTGAAAGGCGATCAAACCGGTCAGTCCCAGAGGAGATCAACCCTGACTGCTTTTTAGAAGGCCAGATCCTGAAGATGAAACTCAAATACTTTGGCCTATGAGAAGGAAAAACTCACTGGAGAAGAGCCTAATGCTGGGAAAGATTGAGGGCAAAAGAAGAACGGGATGACAGAGAATGAGGTGGCTGGATGGACTCACCAAAGCAGTAGGTGTGAGCTTAAATGGACTCCAGAGGATGGTAGAGGACAAGAAGGCCTGGAGGGACATTGTCCATGGGATCGCAATGGGTTGGACATGGCTTTGCAGCTAACAACAACAAATCAGTTTAGTCATCTGAATTTGCATTTGTCTATCCTATTGTATAACTTTTTGGAAAGATGTTTAATTAATGCAGAACTTGCCAGAGTTCATTTGATTAGACCACTCTTTTAATAATCTGGAAATTTTAAATTTTCAAATTAAAAATTCAGTTTTAAGTTATTGTAGTAGAATTTCACAAAGATTAAAGAAGATGAGTATTTTGGTTACCTTGATTATGATTTCTTGAATTGCTTTAATTCTGTATGTGTTCGTACGGTTCTCCACAAATTTATCTACTAGAACTCAACATGTTGCAGCAGATTTGAGGTTTGCAATCTACTTACGAAAGACCAGGACTCGAGACCACGAAAGTGCGAGAGAAACAGGTTTATTTGATGCATCGAGTTCAGCGTGTTCACACACCAAAATCTGAACTGCCTGGGCTCTGCCCAGGATGCTACTTTTATGCCGTGTTCCACACTATGCATTCTCAAGGCATTTCCATACACGAGACAAACATGGCATTTCAAAAAGGAGAAGTTCACTTTGGAATGTTACAGAGAAGTACATAGGAAAAATACAAAAAGAGAAGTTCCTATAATGTCTTAAGCTGTCAGCTGTTTTACCTCTGTTCTATCTGACACCCACGCCTGGCTTCCTGTGCCCCTCCTTTACAGGGTCTTGCTACACTGTTTCAGCACTTTTTTTAAATACTTATGAGGAAGTTGGAGAGAAAGTTCACTCAAGCTAAAAGTCAAAGTTGGAACTCCAGGGCACTAGAATGAAAAGCCAAGCTAATATGAATTTATAGTATTCAGCATATTAGGATCACCTAACCTGGCCAGCCACTTGTGGGTTTACCTGTGCACCCCCTCCTGCATCATTCCTCCTTTTTGAAACTGCACCCAATCCAAAGATTACTGTGTAGTTTCATAAATGGCAGGTTCCTCTCTATTGAGCATGAGCCCGACATATTTGCTCGAACATCCTTCTTCTGAGAGTCCCACCAAGGCCAGGACCTTTGCAGTGGCCCGTTTTTCCACCAAGAGGGATAAAGAGTTTGTGATAGTGCGGACAAAGATTGGCATAATGCAGGGGATGATTACACAGCCTGCTGCGATCAGGCCAATCAAAGCAATGATGGCCTGCAATTCTGGCAATTTTCAGTCAAAAGTGGAGGTTAAATCAAATCCTTTCCATTCCTGCCCTGGGAAATGAGTGAGTTGCCTGTGCACCCCCTCCTGCATCAAACAAAGGAAGTGAGATTTTAAATAAACAAATCAGAGTGTATTCATGGAATTTTCACCTTGCTGTCAGTAATCTCAAACTACTTTAAATTAAATTATATTGAACATAATAGTAATCCTATATATGGATGGATATTATCTGTGCATGATCTAAGATCTCTTTATTTGTTTGAAGGAGAAAGGGGTGGCAGTTGCTGAAAGATGAGAGATACAATCTTTGGACACTGTGTTAATTTGTCACAACTTGCATTTTATATCTTTCTTTATTAGCATTCTTGATCTGTACTCACAGTCTATTTTGTTCCCCTTTATTTCTTGTGCTCAATTCCTCAGTTTCTAGTTTGGTCTTCTTTAGTAAACCTTTCCCAGTATGGCAAGATGGCTCACCTGAAAGGCATTTAATGTAAATACGTTGAGCTGTCAGATCTCTGCAAACAAGTTCTACCTTTTCCAGCACTGATGCCATACAACAGGAAACAGGATTAGTATTACTTCAAGTCAATCTTGCTCAAGGAGAAAAGAATCTCCAAATAGATATCTAAAAGTAACTAGAATTTAGCTAGAAAATAAATAAATTCCCACTCTCCCACTCTGGATCACCTTCGTTATACAGTCCAAATTTATGCATGGCGCTAAAGCGAAGTATAGTGTCTCTTTCTAGCTTTGTGTACATCATATAGTCAACAAACCAAGTGTAATAAATGAGGAAGCCCCCATTCCTCAAGCATGTTGTTGTACAACTTGCACAAACACAAATCAGGCAAAATCCCTCCCACGCGCAACCAAACACCCAATACTGTACACAAAATCTCAATGAGCAAGGATGAAGAGATTTTCCTCTCAGCCTTGTCTTGCTATAAAAACATGCCTAAGAACACATGAACCAGAAGATAATTCACAACCTCTCTGAGCTAACGACAACAAAAGTTTAGCAGTTTTGGAATCCTAATCTGGAGGGGATGGGGAAAGAAATTTAGTAGAAAAGCCATCTCTACTCTTTCCCTAAAAAAAAGTGAAGAACAGTTCTCTAGGCCTCTGAAGAAGTAAGATGTCTAGGAAGCATCAGAAAAAGGACGAAGCTGTTTTCTCTGAAGAATAGATGTGAAGAAGAAAGCAGCGGATTGGGACAGCTGAGAGCTCCAGGAAACCACAGGAGCTAAAATAAATTATTCTTCAATCTCCAGTTAAAAGTTACAACATATTAGAGTCAGGAATTATCTACAAAATTGCAAATCCTTATTTTAACTTTCTAAGTTTTTAGCCAAGGACTTTGGTTGATCAGTTTCATTGAGTCCTCTGCACACTTTGAATGTATCTGTTACTGTTTCTAGTAATTTTTTTTGCCTCAAGTTTATTTTAGTTGAACCAAGCAAGCTCGACTCTAAAATTTTTCTTCCCTCTTGAGCTTTTTGAGCCTTAGATCCCTCTCAAGATAGTTGTGGCTATTACCCTCAAAGCTTTTATGGGAAATTGAATATGGTATTCATGGTTTTATCAGCAGTAAGTAACACATTTCATCCACTTAAATATTGGGGGATAATTTTATATTTCCTCTTTGATAATTTTTAGTAAACTTGATTTTTAAACAGCTCCTTAGTGTGTATATTTTCAACTCATCAAAAAAGGAGGCCTAGCAGTTCTTCTCTAGCCACATATATCTCAAAACTATAATGGGCAGGAGATAATATTAATGTATAGAGTTTTATTTTCTTCTTCCATTTTTATTTCTAGTTTGTTGGCAAGTATGTTAGACTATGAAAGGGCCTGCCTTCTTCACAAGTTGCTGTTAAGGAGGAAGAATCCAGGCGAAGGTATTTCCCCCACAAATTAGATGATGGCTGTGATCTTGCAGGAGGCTAGGTCAAAGGATTGGCATACCAAAGACCTTGTGGAGTAGAAAGGAAACACTTCCTTCCACATTGCATCTGATATAGGTACAGCTGGACAACCTGGCCTCATCCCACCTTTCTCTGCCACTGCATATGGTTGTATAAAACATGGATTATGTCATTTGGGCAAGGCTGTATTTCTGTCAACAAACCCAATCTGAATTTGAACAGAATTACACTACATGGAACGGGATTAGAATTTTGAAGCACGGTACTTTTCAGCTGGCAGCAGATATTTTAATGCTAAGCAGGAGGGAGGCAGACTGCTTTAGTATATTTTGCTAAGTTATAACTATAATCTCAGCAGCTGGGTTTTCCCTTAAGCCATAGATAATGAAACAGTGATTGGTATTTCCAGTTATTAAGTGTTGCTGACCATTAAAATTCTATCTTTTCCTCCTTACCAGATTTCCAATGATATGAATATACAGAAAAAATAGTGGGAAAGCATGAGAGGATTGTAAAGGAAAGATAATATATCCTGTAAACTTCCCTTAAATGTTCATTTTTTGTAAACTGTTTTATGGCAACATGATTAAAATTAATCTGAAAACCACCAAATTTTAAAGCATCAGAAAAAGCTTATTTTCCTATATCCAGATACCTATAGCATCAATTAAAGCTTTGATCTTCAGGTCAAGTATATTATCAACACCACATGCTGTCTTGTTCAGACGTTGACGAAAACATCACAGCTACCAGCAGGAATATGGTGGCTTTTATCATCTGCATAGCATAGAATTTCCTGAAGGGGGAAAGATGCAACCATTACATAATTCCTGGATTAGATATAGCAGGATTCTTGTGAAAATAATCAGAGATGGAGGGACAATATTTGGAGGAATTGAAAACCACAAAACAAAATCTCCAAACATTGTAGTTGAATTCAATTTCAAACAAAGAAAAAGGGGGATTTGAGTAAAGAAGATAGCTAATAGGGTGGGTGCAATCAATGAAACCAGAGTTTATAGTTACTGATAAAAATGTAACCATTGCAAAAATAGTCCACTACAATTTTTTTTAATATACTTTTTATAAAATAAAGATACATTTTATAAGAATTTAACTCCCCCTGGCTGCTGTAATGGAGAGGATGAGAGTCAATAAACTGAAACTGATGGGCAGGCAAAACAGAAGTGCTGACAGTGAATGAATTATCTAAAGTGATGCTTTAAAAATTCTAGATGGGGTAGCCTCCCCTTTAAAGGATCAAGTTCATACCTGGAGGAGCTTCTGAATCTATCTTTTAACATTAGAGGCCTGATTAAGTTTTGTGACACGAAGTACCTTTCACCAGCTCAGGCTAGTTAACCAACAACTGCTAGTCATAGAGAGAATAATATGCATATTCCAGTAAGGTGTCTTTAATGTTAGTCTCAGTAAATACGGAATCTTGAAATTTCCCATCCCCTGTGAGTTCATTAAATTGAAGTCTCTTTGAATGAGTTAAATTCTCCTGGTGTCTTTCCAGTTGGCCTAAGTTATTTATGAGATAAACAATCAATTGTCTGATTTCGTGGCAACCCTTGATCAACCAGGTGAGGGATAAAGAAATGGCAAACAAAATTATGCAGAGAACAAAGATGCTTTTAAACATCTTGTTAAGAAACAACTGTTGGGAGAAATGTCCTTCTGGGTTCAGCTCCAAGTGGAGAAAAAGACACTGGAGACACGGAGGCTGCTTGGAAAGATGGTTTAATGGTGGACAGGACCACATGGCTTGAGTTCCTGAACAGAAAAGGTGATCACATGCTTCAATGTTGGTGGAAAAGCAGAGAAGGAAGTGCTAAGATGCTTAAAGTCCCTGGCTTTATGCCCTCTCTGGCCTTTGAACCTGAGCTTGTATTCTGATTGGTTGTCAGAATCCCAAGGAGCCATGCAGGGGCAACTCTCTAGGCCAGTGTTTTGAATCCAGGTTTGGTTGAGTTCTCAGATGCCATGTGGTGAGTGGATGATGGGAGCTGAGCTGAAGGGAAGAACTCTTTATTATGTAAATTGACTGGCCTGGGCATCTTAATGGCCCATTGACAAAGGGGGATGGGCAGGAAGCTGCAGGGAGCTATTCTATCTTTAAAATATGTTTCTCCCTTTTCACATCCAGATAAATATTCTGTCTTTTCCATATTTTGTAGGATATTTCATTTTTCTGGTTGAGGGCTGGGTGATAACTTCCTACACAACAATAACAACACAGGAGATTGTAGGGTTTTTACAGTGAATCATCTGGACGGTCCTTAGAACTGAGGTTACACGTGTAAGTACAAACTGCAGCAATCTGCAGAAAATTCTTTGCTTGTCAGCTATTCTTTGCTTGCAGTGTGTTTCCCAGGAATGAACAAGGATACGGGATGATGATACAAAGTAAACCTGTAACATTTTACTCATTTGAATGATAACACTTAATTCATTCAGTATGTGAGAACATGCATGTTCTCACGAACACCAATGATGTAATGACTAACCAATTATTGTGCCTTGGAGACTTGTTAACCAATAATGATATAACATGTAAAGTAGGTGAGAACTAAGAAGCTGCAAACACTATAAGAATGATGTTTCATGATTAATATTTTTGCTGTTGATTCTGCTATCCATGAACTGCTTTGCTCAATAAACTTCTGTTGGTTCAGCTATCCGTAGGTGGATTACTTTCTTTCATCTTCAGCCTTGGGACCCTAAAATACTACAGGAGATGACACATTTTAATTTTGTCCAAGCTGAAATTGCCTGTTGTGAGCAGCTTCCATATAAACAGCAACTCTCTCTCAAATTTTTAACATTTTTTTTCTTTCCAAACCTCAGTCATTATATATATAGTACCCTCTCCACATAATGCAGGTAACTGTTTTACCAAAAAGCATGATAATGTTCTTTGACATGGACTACTTTACTCCCACTAATCACACATAATGTGCATCATTTAAGAGAGGGAAGTTCACCTTTATCTATCCGCTTCCCCAAGTAGGAATTGCAGCCCACGATTAATCCTGAATGAGACGTATCGCAAATGAAGGGTAGAGAACAGCCAGTAAAATATACCAATTTCTATTAAAGGCTATGGAAATACATTTAATTTCTCAAAGCTGCTTGGAGACACAGCTGGATCCACAATTCATCTTGCACATCACAATATTTCAATGTCTATATTTCAGTTTTTGTACTTCTATAGCTGCATGATCCTGAACTGATCAAAAGATCTACAGTATCTCGAAAAGGAGATAAGACACAGTAGTATTTGCAAAACTAATGAATACAGATTTCTTTTTTCTGTTTTTCTTTCATGAAAACTTTGAGCAACCCATACTGCAGCTTGGTTGTCAGAGTTTTGGCAGCATGACTAGTATTATGGGATAAACGCATGTGCAAAAACACAGCACACAAAGCCTTAATACAATTAACAGTGGCTTATATATACAGAAATATACAGCACATATACATATTTCTACATATACATGGAGAAATAAATTCCCTTACCATTCACTACAGACCAGTGGTGGGTTTCAAATTTTTTTAGAACCTCTTCTGTAGGTGTGGCCTGCTTTGTGGGAGTGGCTTGCCAGCCATGTGACCGGGTGGGAGTGGCCAACTTGTAAAATGTGGTGAAACTCACTTAACAATGCTCTTGCTTAGCAACCAAAATGTTGGCACAGAAATTCTGGCATTTGAAGCACGCAAGTCTTAAAGCTGTCAAGTAACAAGACCCTTGCACCCCTAACCCTTTAGGAAAAAAAACCCAGGGGTGTTCAAACTTGACAGCTTTAAGACTTGTGGACTTCAACTCCCAGAATTGCTCCTCTCGCTCTTCATCTTGATGTGTGGACGGGCAGGGGGAGGGATCTGGAACCGGTTCTAAATGGCACTGTAGATTTGCGGAACCTCTTCTATAGAAGAGGTTAGAACTGGCAGGAACCCACCCCTGCTACAGACTCAAAGAGAGAACTGAATACATGAGAGAGAGAAAGTCCTCTCTAATGACCTCCTACATATATAGACTCCTCTTAAAACAGTAAATGACTTGGGTGGATCCCACCATCAGAGTCTTAAAAGGATTATACCATAGCTGCAATGAATCAGCCTCATTGCATCAGCTTTGCTGATTGCAGCTTACAACCTTTCATCAGCTGGAAGCTATTGAATCTTCAGTACCTTGAAAATGGTGCTTCCTTGCATCAAATATAGTAATACTCAAGTTGCTTTTCCTGAAAATTCTCACATCAGAACCAAGACTGAAATTTGATACAGATTGGCTTCCATATACCGTTATCTACTCTATTTCCCCAAAACAAGAAATTCAGCCCTGGTAAGATTACAGGGCCAATCAGATTTGTAGGAGAAAGGCATTTGCTAAAGATTATAACCCTGAGAAGACAGATTTCAGTATCTGGTCCATCTAGGAGAATTGTATTGGCCAGTATACACTTAGCCGATTTTGAATTTCCACTCATGTTTACTCTGTTTCCTTCCTGTTTTCCCGTTTCCTGCTTTTGAAAAGCATTGAGCAGGAGGAAGTCTCAATAGGTTAAAAACTTGAAATAATCTAGAAGTGTTTCTCCCCACAAATGAATGGCCTCCTACTTGTTTAAGAACATTGAGTACCTACTGTAGATGCTATGTTCTTAAGTTTGGGGAAAATATTGATTTCAGCATGTATCAATTTCTTTCCTAAGGGCTTCTTGATTTAACACAGCATTTTTGTGGAAGAGGAAGTTGAAAGAGAAATTAACTATGATACAGCAAGAGAGCCTGTTTGATCATGAAAACTGTGCCATGCCGCTGGAAATAAATGTGATCAATCTGGTGGAAAAAAGAAGAAAGTTTCCAAAGTATAATGACTGGAAATATTAATTCCCCTGAGTGACTTTCTGTGAAGTATCTACTGATTAATTTTGAATCAACCTAGAATAAGGAGAAATTGCCTGACAGTTAAAACAATTAATCAATGGAACAACTTGCCTCCAGAAAGTTGTGGTTGCTCCAACACTGGAGGTATTTAAGTAGAGATTGAATAACCATTTGTCTGAAGTGGTGTAGGGTTTCCTGCCTGAGCAGAGGATTGGGACTCTAGAAGATGTCCAAGATCTCTTTTAGCTCTGTTATTCTGTTACTCTTTTATCTGAGTTTTGAAGCTTAGCTGAGAGGCAGATCTACTTTCTTTCTGCATAGAGCCACTCACTTGATAAGTTTATCTCTAGATAATCACACATGTGATTTAAAATAAATATGAGCTTTGAGAAGTAGCTGAGGATATGATTAAATGTTAATTTTTTTAAAAAACCTCTGCAAGTGATAATTTTCTAACTGATCAGCAGTCATACCCAGATTGGTTTTGGAATGAGAACTAGAAGTGATCTTCAAACTTGTGCTAAACATAACAGGGCATAAATGTTCAATGTTCATCTGTAATAAACTTAGTGAACGGTATAATGAATGCTGTCATATATCTAATAGTGAGAATCTAAGCACTTGGATGGCTATTTAATTGCTGACCTTGGGTGATTATCTTAGACAGAAGTCATCTTCCCCTTCCCCATTTCAGGTACAGAAAAATGACTTCAACTTACCTTTGCATGGGTTACCCACATTTTATGAACAGTAGACATGTGTCAAATTTTTGAAAAAGATCGGTATCTGGGTGGGGATTGATTTCAATGGCTAATTCCATGCTTTATACTGATGTATTTATTATTGTTGTGGTATTGTTGTTATTATTATTGCTGTTATTGTTGTTGTTGTTGTTGTTGTTGTTATTATTATTATTATTATTATTATTATTATTATTATTATTATTATTATTATTATTATTATTATTATTATTATTATACAATTGTATCACAGCGGCCAGTTGTTTCGCCGGATTTGGCATTGGTTACTAGTCGGGCCCCACCCAGAGGCCTAGGACCTTATTTTCGTAATATGCATGCAGATCCAAGCAGTGTGGCTTTTTGCATTTGACTGATGGTGATTTTGTCAATTTTTAACTGTTTTAAATATAATTCCAGTGCTTTTGGAATAGCACCCAGTGTGCCAATTACCACTGGAATTACCACTGCTGGTTTGTGCCATAGTCGTTGAATTTCAATTTTTAAGTCCTGGTATCTTGCGATTTTTTCATGTTCCTTCTCGGCGACCCTGCTATCACCTGGTATTGCGATGTCTATGATTGTGACCTTATTTTTCTCAACCAGTGTGATGTCTGGTGTATTATGCACCAGTATTTTGTCGGTTTGTATACGGAAATCCCACAAGATCTTGACCATCTGATTTTCAGTGACTTTTTCAGGCTGATGTTCCCACCAGTTTTTTGCTGTTTTGATATTATAATTTTTGCACAAATTCCAATGGATCATTTGTGCTACTGAATTGTGCCGCAATTTATAATCAGTCTGCGCGATTTTTTTACAGCAGTTGAGTATGTGATTAACAGTTTCATCAGCTTCTTTGCAAAGTCTGCATTTGGCATCATCAGAGGATTTTTCGATTTTGGCCTTAATGGCATTTGTGCGGATAGCTTGTTCTTGCGCAGCCAGGATTAGTGACTCTGTTTCTTTCTTTAATGTACCTGTTGTTAACCATAACCAAGTTTGTTCACTGTCCACTTTATCTTTTATTTTTTCCAGAAATTGGTCATGCAGTGCTTTCTTCTGCCAACTCTCCATTCTTGATTTTATCACATCTTTTCTGTATCCTTGTTTCGTCTGTTGGGCCTTCAGTAGATATTTGTTCTTTACTTCAATTAATAGATGTTCTTGACTTTCTTTTAAATAATCAACCAGTGCATGTTTTTCTTCTTCAACTGTTTGCTTCACTTGTAATAATCCTCTGCCACCTGATTTTCGGGGCAGATACAGTCTATCAGTATCACCACGTGGATGTAAACTGTAGTGCATTGTCATTAGTTTCCTGTTTTTTTGGTCCAAAAGGTCCAAATCAGCTTGTGTCCAGTTAACTATACCAGCTGTGTATCTTATAACTGGTATTGCCCAGGTATTTATGGCCTTGATTGTATTTCCACCATTCAATGTAGATTTCAAAATTTTTCTAACTCTGTTGGTGTACTCTCGCCTGACAATAGTTTTTACTTCTCCATGCTTGATGTTATCCAACTGCAGAATGCCTAAGTATTTGTAGGCTTCATTTTCTTTGCATTTAATTAATTGGCCATTGGGCATTTCAATTCCCTCATATGCAGTGATTTTGCCCCTTTTTATGGATACAGTGGCGCATTTTTCCATGCCAAACTGCATTGAAATATCGGTGCTGAATACTCGGACTGTGTTTGTCAATGATTGGATTTCTATTTCTGACTTTCCATAGAGTTTCAAATCATCCATATATAGTAAATGCGAAATTTTTTCAACTTCTTTTGCTGTTTGGTAGCCTAATTTCATTTTTTTAAAGATTACTGATACTGGGATCATTGCAATGATGAAGAGAAGAGGTGAAAGTGAATCACCCTAGAAAATTCCTCGCTTGATATTAACCATTCCGTAGATCTCATTCCCTACTGCCAACTCAGTTCTCCATTGTTTCATCACCTTTTCAGTAAAGGATGTAATATTTTTGCTAATGCCAGTTGTTTCTAAGCATTTTATGATCCAACTATGTGGCAATGAGTCAAATGCCTTTTTGTAATCAATCCAGACCATATTCAAGTTCTTTTTTCTGTTCTTACAATTTTCTAATATCATTTTATCAATTAGGAGCTGATCTTTTGTGCCCCTGCTCCTTCTTCTGTTGCCTTTTTGCTCTACTGGCAAGATGTTGTTTGTTTCCAAATAATCCATCATGTTATCTGCAATAATGCCTGTGAGTAATTTGAAGGTTGTTGGCAAGCATGTTATTGGTCTGTAGTTTTCAGGTGTTGTTCCTTTAGTTGCATCTTTCTGAATCAAGTATGTTTTTCCAGTTGTCAACCATTCATCAATTTGGCCCTTTTATAAAATTTCATTCAGTTGCCTGGCCAATATTGCATGTAAACTGGTCAGATATTTGAGCCAGAAACCATGTAATTGGTCCTTTCCAGGTGATGTCCAATTCTTTACCTTTTTAACTCGATTTTTGACCATCTCAGTTGTTATTTCTAATACTTGCATTTGTTTGTTGCCAATGCTTTTCTCAAAGTCATGTATCCACTTTGCTTTCTTGTTGTAATCCTTTGCATTTTCCCACAATTCTTTCCAGAGATGATGATGATGATGATGATGATGATGATGATGATGATGATGATGATGATGTGGTTAATCTTTGGTGAGATTCACAGCTTTTGGGGCTGGTTGGTAGCTCAACAGCTCGAGTCCTAACCAAGGACCTAGGAACTGTTAAGGTAACGTCGGAGGATATAAGCTGTTCCAAGTAGGGTGTTTTTTTGTAGAATCAGAATGTTCAAGTCTGATAAATTTAAATTTTCTGCATTCTAACCACTGCGCCTGCAGTACTGCATTCTAACCACTGCGCCACCAAAGCTCTTTTTTTATGTTATCAGCTGAGAACTACTTTATTTCCATTCCTTCATACAGTGCATATGTATGTATGTATGTATGTATGTATGTATGTATGTATGTATGTATGTATGTATATGTGCCAAACAGCTTGACCCTTTGATCCCTGGAAACTCGAGGATTAAAAAATATTTTTACAAAAATCAGGGATTACAAAAGAAAGAAATGAAATAATATGAAAAAAATAAACATGCTTCCTAAAGATAAATTATCCCATCCCCCCACCCTGGTAAAGGTAGGCTGCAATTGTATTTAATTTTGTTTTAGTTTTAAGCTGTTACCTCAGGATTTGGGCTGTATTACTTTGGGATGAATGGCTGCTGTAGGAAAGGTAGTTTAGACTAAACAGAAATGATCATGTATGCCTCTATGCAGCTCTTTAAAGCAGCTGCATCTTTTCCCACAGGCGTAGTGGAACCCTAGGAAATCACACGTTTGGGTTGAGAATTGTAGACAGTTGCTGTGTGCATTTTCTGATAAGAATCATCTTTTTGCCTATGGATCTAAAACATTGCATAACCCTAACAGAAAATATTTTGAGGAAATGAAGAATAGTGATATTGCAGTCCCTAATCCTTTCCCTTTTTTCTACAATAATGTACTGTGTTGAAGAGTTTTTGTTTTCCCCAAATTTGTTCAGTTTCTAAAAATACAAAACAAAAAGAGGCAAAGGGGAGAACAGCAAAATGTTGTTTTCCATTTTTTTCTGTTTGGAAATCCTTGTGTATGACTGAATGGAAATAAAGTATTTCTCAGCTGATGACCACAATTTTAGTTGCTAAGCAAGGTAGTTGTTAGGTGAGTCAGGGCTAATTTTATGACCTTTTTTACCAGGGTGGTGAAGCACATCACTGCAGTTGTTAAGTGATTCACATGGTTATTAAGGAGTTATGGCTTCCCTCACTGACTTTGCTGGTCGCAAATGGCAATCCCAAGATCCCAGCATGTGGCGTTCATCATAAATATACAGGTGAAACTCAAAAAATTAGAATATCGTGCAAAAGTTAATTTATTTCAGTAATACAACTTAAAAGGTGAAACTAATATATGAGGTAGACTTGTTACATGCAAAGCAAGATAGTTCAAGCTGTGATTTGTCATAATTGTGATGATTATGGCTTACAGCTCATGAAAAACCCAAATCCACCATCTCAGAAAATTAGAATATTACATGCAATCAATAAAACAAGGATTGTACATAGAACAATATCGGACCTTTGAAAAGTATAAGCATGTATATGTACTCAGTACTTGGTTTGGGGCCCTTTTGCAGCAATTACTGCCTCAATGCGGCGTGGCATGGAAGCTATCAGCCTGTGGCACTGCTGAGGTGTTATGGAAGGCCAGGATGCTTCAATAGCGGCCTTCAGCTCTTCTACACTGTTCGGCCTCATGTCTCTCATATTTCTCTTGGCAATGCCCCATAAATGGGGTTCAGGTCAGGTGAGTTTGCTGGCCAATCAAGCACAGTAATCCCATGGTCATTGAACCAGGTTTTGGTGCTTTTGGCAGTGTGGACAGGTGCCAGGTCCTGCTGGAAAATGAAGTCAGCATTCCCATAAAGCTCATCAAGGAAGCATGAAGTGCTCCAAAATCTCCTGGTAGACAGCTGCATTGACCCTGGACTTAATGAAGCACAGTAGACCAACACCAGCAGATGACATGGCTCCCCAAATCAACACAGACTGTGGAAACTTCACACTGGACTTCAAGCATCTTGCAGTGCGTGCCTCTCCATTCTTTCTCCATACTCTAGGTCCTTGTTTCCAAATGAGATGCAAAAGTGGTTCTCATCCGAAAAGAGGACTTTGGACCACTGAGCAAGAGATCAGGTCTGTTTTTCTTTAGTCCAGGTAAGACACTTCTGACGTTTTTTGTTGTTCAGGAGCAGCTTGACAAGAGGAATACAACATTTGAAGCCCATGTCCAGGATCCGTCTGTGTAGTGGCTCTTGATGCACTGACTCCAGTCTCAGTCCACTCCTTGTGAAAGCCCCCAACACTTTTGAATGGCCTTTTCCTGACAATTCTCTCCAGGCTGCAGTCATTCCTGCTGCTTGTGCACATTTTTCTTCCACACTTTTCCCTTCCACATAACTTTCTATTAATGTGCTTTGATACAGCACTCTGGGAACATCCAACTTCTTTTGCAATTACCTTTTGAGGCTTTCCCTCCTTATGGAGGGTGTCTGATGGTTTTCTGCACAACTGTCAGGTCAGCAGTCTTTCCCATGATTATGATTCCTACTGAATCAGACTGAGAGACCATTTAAAGGCTCAGGCACCCTTTGTAGGTGTTGTGGCTTAATTAGCTGATTAGAGTGGGAACTTTGAGCCTAGAATATTGCACCTTTTCACAATATTCTAATTTTCTGAGATTGTGGATTTGAGCAGTTCCTGGGTAAAACCACTAATCATAAGGCTTTCCAAGGCACTCATAACAAGTAACAATGCCATCTTTTAATTCTGTCTCTCTCTCCATCTAACCCACCCCTTCTTTACTTTAAAAGATTAAAATACAAAAGAAAGAAGTCAAACAAAAACTAAGCTAAACTAAAGAGAAATATTAAGAGGAAAATTCATTCCAAGTTCCTGAGAAAAATGAAACATGACATTCCTGCTGCAGACAAGAATGATATGTCAAGTATTGAAGGAGGGGAGGAGGGAACCGAGGTGGCGCAGTGGTTAGGGTGCAGTACTGCAGGCCACTTCAGCTGACTGTTATCTGCAGTTCAGCGGTTCTAATCTCACCGGCTCAAGGTTGACTCAGCCTTCCATCCTTCCGAGGTGGGTGAAATGAGGACCCAGACTGTGGGGTCGATATGCTGACTCTGTAAACCACTTAAAGAGGGCTGAAAGCCCTATGAAGCGGTATATAAGTCTAACTGCTATTGCTATTGCTAACCCACTCTTGAAACATTTAGGCCAATGATTTGAGCCTTCTACTGTTCCTGGGTAAAAGCACTAATCATAAGGCTTTCCAAGGAACGCACAACAAGTTAGCAATACCCTCTTTTAATTTTTTTTCTTTCTCCATCTAACCCATCCCTTCCTTACTTTAAAACAGGGGTAGTCAACCTTTTTATACCTACCGCCCTCTTTTGTAACTCTTAGTAGTAAAATTTTCTAACCGCCCACCAGTTCCACAGTAATGGTGATTTATAAAGTAGGGAAGTAACTTTACTTTATAAAATTTATAAAGCAGAGTTACAGCAAACCTCTACTGCCCACCATGAAAGCTGGAACGCCCACTAGTGGGCGGTAGGGACCAGGTTGACCACCACTGTTTTAAAAGGTTAAAATACAAAAGAAAGAAGTCAAACAAAAATAAAGCTAAACTAAAGAGTTCCTTTTTCTTCCTCCAGAGGCGCTCTAGGCACACCTTGACCTTTTTCCAAACCTCCATAAACCATGGGGAGGGTGAGATGTGATGAGTGAAGAGAGGCCACATGAGCCCAATTCTGCCCAAAGCTGCAGCTGCCCTTAGATTCCATACTGGCACCATAACTTCAGCAGGAAACACCACCGGGATATCCCCCAGTTCCCTCTAGATCCCATCAGGTTCCATCAGTGGACCATCCGAATGAGTCTAGCCTCCTTGCCTCAGGGACATCAGGGTGTGATCTGACTATGACAAAAGGGATAATCTCTCACCAGGTCACATTGCAATAACTCTGATGAAAAAAAATCAAGTCTGGCATTAGACCACTGTCCAGAGTTGGATCAGTTGTTCTCTGAGATAGGCCAAAGGCAGCCATGGTGGCCATGAATTCCTGGCTGCTTCCGAGGTCTCATTCAGGGAATTCTACTGCCAGCCCTGAGATGGCCTCCAGTCTCTCAGGCAGGGAGGTTGCTGCATAGCAGGGAGGCCAGTATAATAGAATCAATCCCATCTGAGCCGATCAGCCTTCTTCAGGAACTTCAGGAACAGAGTGTCACAATCAGAGGTTTATGGAGCAAGGTCCCTGAAAGCCAATAAAGTCTCTCTGATAATTACTGGCACCCCACCTTCTCTGCCTTGTGGTCTTGCCTGTTGCCAAACCTGAAACCTAGCTAGACACATCTCTGAGAGAGGACACACATCCCTTTCTGGGCAGGGGTGGGTTGCTGCTGGTGTTGCTGCCAGTTCACTTCACGTGTGTTTCACATGCTGCACACGCATGCTCAGTTGAGTGTAAATTGTTCTGCGCATGCGCAGAACATGAAAAAAATACTAAAAAGCATGCCAGCAATGGAAGGGGTGACTGGGGAACCGGTTCAGGGGTGTGGTCAGCCTGGGTCGCTGCTGGTTCTGGGACCAAGGCCAAAATACCACTATCAGTTTGCCCGAACCGGTGCAAACTGGTAGCAATCCACCTCTGTTTCTGGGGTCAGCCAAGTCTCAGTAATTTATGCCAGGTTGGCTTGCTCCTCTTCCATAAGATGTTGAATGAGATGAGCTTTATTCTTGATTGACATTAATATTTTGTTAATGTGTCCTCAATGTTTTTCCTGAGAAGTAGCACAATTTCATTGCTGACATATTTTTGAGTTATGAGCAACATTAAGCCATGATATAATAGTTTGTATCAATTTACCATGTTGTGAGGAACAACCTCTCATAGCTTAATATATTTGAACTAGAGAATCGTGATTTCTACTCAGGTTTAAAAGTGGAAACTTGAACTGTTTGTCTTCTTAGTAAATGTATTTATATCCCCAAGGCACCAAACATATCCAGCACACCTTCTTCCTCTTATTCCCCCCACAACAATAATCCTGTGAAGTGGTTTGGGTTGAGAGTGTGTGTATGTGGGTGTCACCCCGCTGGCTTTCATGGCTAAGGTGAGACTTGAACTCATACTCTCCTACTTTCTAGCTTGATGCCTTAACCACTAGACTAAACTGGTTCTGTATCTTTATAAGCTTATAAACATGTCATTGTACTTGGGAATTAATTTCTTAGTAAACAATTTCATTGTAAAATATTTAACTTCATTCGACTGCTGATAGTGCCCTACAATTGCAGGTGCAGTTGTTGTTGTTAGCGAAGTCATGTCTGACCCATCGTGTCCCCATGGACAATGTTCTTCTAGGCCTTCCTGTCCTCTACCATCCTCCAGAGTCCATTTAAGCTCACACCTACTGCTGCAGTGACTCCATCCAGCCACCTCATTCTCATTCAGAGTTGTAGAGCACTACAACTTAATATTATCTCTGGGCAAGTACTTAAGGAGAGTGCGGACCAGCTGCCCACTGTTCTCACAGACATCTTCAATCTCTCATTGCATAAGACTGTGTTTCCAACATGTTTTAAGGCTGAAATCATTGTGCCAGTGCCCAAAAAATCTACAATCACGTGCCTTAATGATTACCGCCCAGTTCCACTCACTGTCATTATGATGAAGTGTTTTGAGAGAGTGATAGTTTCAATTTCAAACCTTTGTTATCAGAGTAAAACATGTCTACAATGAGATTGGCTGAGCCTTCCCTCGTGCACACTCCCCCAACACAATACAACTCACAGTGAGAGACAAAAAAAAATCCCTAGCCCAGTGAATTTTACTAACAAACGCTCAGTCCTATTGCATCATGTGAACCTATTGCACATCGTGCCAGCCCCACAAGTCAATTGTACTATGTTGTTGTAGTTATTTTTCATTCAGAAGTGTGGGAAGTTATCATCCAGCCCTCTCCCAGAAAAAATGAAATATCCTAGGAAATATTGAAAAGGCAAAATATTTCTCTGGATGTGAAAAGAAAGAAACATGCTTTAAAAGACAGAATAGTTGCCTGTAGCTTCCTGCCCATCCACAATTTGTCAATAGGCCATTGAGAAGGCCAGGCTAGCCCACTTTACATAATAAAGGCTTCTCCACTGCAGCTGTAGGGGGAAGGGATATTACTCAACTCTCCACATGGCATCTGAGAACTCATCTATGGATTCAAAACAGCCTAGAGAGTAGCCCCCTGCATGGCACCATGGGAGTCTGACAACCAATCAGAATACATTTCTTACACAGGAACAGGAAACAGAGAGGTGGGACTAAACAGGGTATAAAAAGCCTAGCAAGCCCCTTCCTCAGCCCTTCTCTTCTTCTCCACCTACATTGAAGCATGTGATCATCTTTTCTGGTCAGGACTCAAGCCATGTGGCCCTGTCCAACAATAAACCATCTTTCCAAGCAGCCTCCATGTCTCCAGTGTCTTTTTCCCCACTTGGAGCTGAACCCCAAAGGACATTTCTTTCAACAGGAGTCTGACAGCTTATGGATAAAAACTGTTCTTCAGCCTGCTTGTGCGGCTGCCTATGTTTCTATATCTCCTGGTAGGAGAGTAAAGAAGGGCTGACCAGGATGTGAATTGTCCCTAAGGATTGTTTACTTAACAGGCCTTGTCTTAAAATGAGTAACTTGTAAAGTTGTATACTCTCAGTCCAACTCAACAGACAGGGTTGTTGTGGGGAAAATAGGAAGAGTGAAGGCGTATGTTTGCCACTTCATGTTATTTATAAATATAATAAAGGTGGGATATATATATATAAAATAAATAAATAGGGAGCATTCTGTTTTCCTGACTTTAATGCTGCTTGTAAAAGAGTATAGGTGGAAAAATGACTGAGCAGTAGCTGGTATATTGCACTCATTGAAAAATGGTCTTTAATACTTATATGATTCCCTGCACTCCAATAAACCTTTATTTCTCAGTATTGTTTGCTCTGGTCCTTTGAGTTTCCTAATTTGGAAGATTGTGAGAGTAATGTCTCCCAACTACTGTCTGCTAAACCTTAATTCTTCTAGGGCTTTATTTTAATTCTAGACCACAGAAAGAAAGGGTGGAATATAAAACACCCAGAAACTGAAGAGTGCTTTCCGACTAGTCCCTTGTTTTCTTCGAATTGTCTTACCTTCCATTATAATGAAACCCTTAATTTAGAATTGTCAATTGCTTTCTTTCTTTTCATTACCATTAATGTGCAGACCTGTTCAAAGGATGTCTACAAATAGGGAAAACAATCTTTATCAGACTGAGCAGAAATAATTGGTTTAGAAGTCACACACTGTTACTTGATATATATTGCATTCTGTTCTTCATAACATCATGGTCAAGGTTAAGTAAAACATACACACTGCATATCCATTTGTAGCTGGTTGAAAGTTTTAGTTGATGTTTGGTACAGTGTAGGAAAGTCAGCCTTCTTCTCTAAACTGCCCAGAGTCATGCAGATCTGGTGGGTTGGCGATATAGAAATTTGACAAATAAATAATAAATAAATAAAGGCACCAGGCTAGGGACCAGGAAACTGAGATTAATGGCGTTGGCAAAAGCTTCTGCATTTTTCATCTCTCTTCATTTATTTATTTTATTTATTTAGTGTGTCACTCATGTACAAGATAGCAGGAATAAGAATAAACATGAATAAGAACACATGAAATGGGTACAAATAAATGGGGGCAGTAGGACAGGGACGTTAGACACACTGGTGCACTAATCAACCATTAGCACCAGTCAATGGTATTTGTAATGCATTTTTGAATGTTCAGTTGGCTGAGGTTCATGTTTAATGAATAAAGTAAATAACAATAATAATAATGTGAAGAACCAATGATTAAGGAAGTAAATAAAGGAGGCCTTCTGAAGACAACTAAGTTGAAAGCTGAATACAAGAAAGAAGTAATTGAGAAGCGAGCTGAAAATTGGAAAAGCAAAGCTATTCATAGCCAATACTTGAAAAGTATTGAAGGCAAAGCTGACCAAAAGCTAACTTGGAACTGGTTAAGATCAGGAGTACTGAAAAAAGAAACAGAAGGCTTTATTTTGGCAGCTCAAGAACAAGCCTTAGCCACAAATTACATGAAAGCAAAAATTCAGCATGTTACCACCAATAGCAAATGTCGCCTCTGTAATGAGAAAGATGAGACAGTCGACTATTTGATCAGTAGGTGCAGCAAAATTCCAGTAACTGACTACCTACAACGCCATGACTGAGTTGCTAATTGTGCCAGAAGTTTGGATTTGAGTACCCAAAAACCAATAGAAACATCAAGTTGAGAAGGTTCTAGAGAATGAAAAAGTCAAGATCTTGTGGGATTTCAGAATTCAGACTGACAGGCACTTGGTCTACAACACACCTGACATAACAATAGTTGAAAAGAAAAAAGTTTGGTTCATTAACATTGCAATACCTGGTGATGCACAAATTGAAGATAAGCAGTAAGAAAAAATCACAAAGTACTGGGACTTGCAAATTGAATTTGAACGACTGTGGAAAAAGAAATCGAGTGTTGTCCCAATTGTAATTGGAGCCCTTGGAACAATACCTATTGCTATTTGAAAATTCTAAATTTATTGGACTTGAACATTCTGACTATACAAAAAACCACCCTACTTAGAACAGCTTATATCCTCCAATGTTACCTTAAAAGTTCCTAGGTCCTTGGTTAGGACTCGAACTGTTGAGCTACCAACCAGTCCCAAAGGCTGTGAATCTCACCAAAGATTAACCACATAATAATAATAATAATAATAATAATAATAATAATAATAATAATAATAATAATAATAATAATAATTTATTTTGTCAAGCATGAATTAGATAACAGATATATGTACATACATGATTATGAATATATGAAATGGAATATGAATACAAGGGAATATTAGGACAGGGATGGTAGGCACACTAGTGCGTTTATGCACGCCCCTTAAAGACCTTTTAGGAATGGGGTGAGGTTGACATTAGACAGTCTGAGGTTAAAGTTTTTTTGGGGGGTGGGTGGGAAGAAACCACAGTGTCAGGTTGTGCGTTCCAGGCTTTGACAACTCTGTTGCTGAAGTCGTATTTTCTGCAATCGGGTTTGGAGTAGATTAACATAAGTTTGTATCTCTATTGTGTTCATGTGTTGTTGTGGTTGAAGCTGAAGTATTCATTGACAGGTAGGACATTGTAGCAGATAATTGTATATACTATGCTTAGATGAGATCAAAGACAGCAAAATTCTAAGTTGTCTAAGCCCAAAATTTCAAGTCTAGTGGCATAAGGTATTCTGTTGCGAAAACAGAAGTGGAGAACTCTTCTCATGAAATATATCTGGTTCTAATGTATTAATGTCTCATTCGCAGTGTGGGTTCCAGACAGATGAGCTGTATTCATGAATTGGTCTAGCAAAACTTTTGTATGCCCTAGTTTGTAGTTCAATGTTATCGGAGAAGAAGCTATGCAAGGTTAGGTTAATAACTCTTAATGCCTTTTTGCCAATGCTGTTACAGTGAGCTCTGGTACTTAGATCATTTGACATGAGTACTCCAAGTTCCTTGACAGAGTTGGGTCGTCTATGAGGTCAATTTGCCCAGTTTGTATTTTGTGTTCTGATTTTTTTTTGCCAGTGCGTAAGAACATTTGTTGGTTGAGATTTGGAGTTGCCAGTTGTTTGAACATTCTGACACACAGTAAAGTCTTTTTGTAGGGTAGCAGCATGATTATCTTCCCTCTGATTTTCCCTATGAACTAGTTTCAGTCTTTCTCAAATTATTTAAAATTATTTATTCTTCTAGTTTTTTTCCTTCTACATGGACATCTAGTATCATCCTATTTTATTTTTTAAAAAAGTAATTCCCACAATCCAAAAAAAGTTCATTACTGTATTTTGTATTTTAATTATATGCATATCAATGACATATATGGGGTGGAACTTGGTTTTGTTCTATTTGCTAAATTCCTCAAGAAAAATAAAAAAGGTCCTCAATCATTCAGAGGAGAACCAGAACTCCTGCTTACATGAAACATTCTTCTCTCTGTGTGTCTTTGTCCCCTTATCTTGATTCAGAACAGTTGGTCAATCCTCCTATCGTTCCAGTCAATAATGCAGCAAAGTGCCACTTGGAGATGACAGGAACGGTGAACAGTCCTCTCTCTTTCCCTTTCCCCCTGTAACACCTCCAGGGATGAGGGAATATGAATATGGTGGCCACAACTCTGCCCTGCATGCACAAACATCCATGCACTACAACTGACCTGCTGAGTGCAAAAGTAATAATTTAGTGTCCTAGTTTTGAGGAAGACAGGAGCCTTCCATAGATGAGAATCACGTGTACAAATTGGGAGTTTTCCCACAAGAGTCCTATGCAGCTTGTCCATTTATCCTTTGCCTCAAATTCTGTTTCACCTTCCTCTTTATGCCACTTCAGCCCTTTTCTACTGTTCCTTGTCCTCCTACAAGACAGTTAATTTGTCTCTGGTTGCAGTTTTCCCACCCTTCTCTGATCTTGAAAGTTACCACAGGTAGCTCTTATCTCTGCTATCAGGTAAGCAAAACTGACTGGTTGCTATTCTTGCTTTTCCATCTTCTTCTGAACCTTTCTGGTTTTCACTGTGTTCATCTATCTCATCTATTTTACTTCTTATAAAAAGATTCCCCTCAAAGAGGCCAGAAATTTGAAAAACAAAAATAACATATGAAGTGATGGATGGATGTGATGCAAACATATACCGCTTCAGACACAGCTTCATAGTTCCTTATGGCCCTATCTAAGCGGTTTATATGGTCAGCATATTACTCCCAACAATCTGGGTCCTCATTTTACCAATCTTGGACAGATCTTACCAATCTAAGTCAATCTTGAGTCAGGCAGTGGTGGGATTCAATATGTTTGCACTGGTTCATGAGAACCAGAAGCTAACTTTTTTCTGTAGTTCAGCAAACCAACTGTTCCCATTATTGGCTGGCCCCATCCTGCCCCTCACCCATCTCTTCCCATCTACTCCTCACCTGGCTGGCTTTTTGCCTAGGTTTGTCTGGCTGTCAGGGGGAAATGGATGGGGGCCTGGGGAGGAGGCACCTTGTTTGCCATGGCTGCCAATGGGCAGGGGGCAGCCAGGGACTGCAAGGCTGCACCACCCATGTAGTCCCTCTACCAGCCAGCCCTGCCCACCCTCCCACCCTATAGCTGGAAAAAGTGACTTATGGCCAGTCCTCACACTTACAACCAGTGCAGCATCCCCACAGTCACATGATCAAAAGGGAAAAAAATTCGGTGGTGGAAACAATAACTAATAAAAAAAAGATTTTGATAATAGCAATATATGTACCAAACAATAAGCAAGAAATTTTTTACCAAGCATTTTTTACCAAGAACATATTGGAAATGGAATATCAACACATTTGTCTCCTAAGAGATTTTAATGTAATTGTGGATGAAATACTAGACTATAAAAGCACTAAATTAGGAGAAAAAAGAAGAAAGAGACTACCTATAATTTTTTAAAAAATGATAGAAGAAATTTGTATACCAGATGTCTGGAGAGAAATAAATTTGAAAAAGACCCAATGCACATTTTATTCAAATGGACACAAATCATGGTCTAGAATTTATATGATATGGATGTTCCCAGAATTAAGAACTGATATACTTGAGGTGGGAATAGAACCTAGTGTTTAGGCTGACCACAATCCAGTAAAATTGACTTGCAGAGGAGTAAAGAGAATTTTAGGTGGATGTTGAACCAAGCCACATTAAGAGATAAAGAATTCACAGAACCTGCAGCAAAGGAAATGGAATTTTTCTTTAAAGAAAATAAAAGAGAAATCATCTCACTCCAGAATGTATGGGACACAGCCAAAGCATACTTTAGAGGATTAGCTTATACATGGCTAAAAAAATAAAGAGGAAAAAGCAACAGACTATGAAAGAAGAGTATAAGAAATTGGAGTTAGAGCTTCAGAGTGATCCACACTTAAACACTTAAAAGACAAATGGAGATAGCTAAATGTACATTGAACTTAGTAGTCTCAGAAGAAACAGCTCAACAAATCAAAAGGGCAAAACAAAACGTTTCCGAGAATGCAAATAAACCAGGAAGATGGTTGGCATATAAACTGAAAAAAGAAAAAGAAAAAAGTGATAAATAAATTGCAAGATGATCAGGGGGACACACATTTCCTAAATGAGTCGATAAAAAGAATATTTAAGGAATATTATGAAAAGTCATAAGATACAGAAAATAAATATATGGAAAAATAACACAATTTCAGATTGTAGGTTTGCCATTGAGGTGAGGGGAGCAACCACTGTGATCCCACTCTGAGCTCTCCTGTCGGAAGGCTCAAATCTGAGCCATAGCCCCCCCTGAAGGGGGGGTGAAGTAAAGGGGCAGTTCAAGGAGAGCCACATCTCTCCTCCCTGACTGGGAAAGCCCCCTCATCTGAAGACAAGGAGCAGTGGCAGTCAAAATGGCTGCCACGAAGCAGGAACCAGCCAGAATACCCAAGACGGTCCAGGAGCATAACGAACTGTGAACAGAAACTGGAGATGATTCTTTTTTCTTTAAAGTTACCCCAAGGATAAGAAAAAAAACCCCAAAGAAGAGACTGAAATAATTTTGCTAGCAAAAGTACGTTTGAGAGCACCATCTACTGATGGAAGCAAAAATAACTCCTAGACTCCTGGAAATTTATAGAGATCCTGGGAAGCTCGAATAAAAGACTAAAAAATACAGAGTAGACTCAAAGAACTTGGATTAACAGAATACTGAGTAATTGCTGGGATTGATGCCTCTGGAAAATTTATTTTGTTCTGGGGGGAAAAGGAGACTGGGTGAAATAAATATCTGCTGGAAAGAAGGCAGTGTGGAAATTGAAGAGGAGAGTCTTATTTATTAAAGCGTACTCCCAGGATCTTGGACTCCATGGATGTTGGATTTGATTGAGGCGTGATTGTTTACCCTATGTTTATTGTCATTCCTACTGGGAGAAATGTTTAGAGTGAACAAAAAGAGATAGATGAAAATAGAGATAAAAAGGAGTGTGGGATCAGAATTAAAAAATGGGTAAGAATTGAAGCACTAAAAAAGAGAAGAGATGATAGGTAAACAAATTGCCCTTTAAATATTAAATTAGCCTATTATAAGCTAGAGAGGCAGAAATAAAATTAGATAGGGGAAATATTAAAACAAATAAGTTGAGATAAGCGAGGGAATCAGGGAGCAGCAGCAGCAGCACCTGTACCTCTAGGCAGGCGAGGTACTGTTGGAATTCATTCCGGGTGTTTGTGTGCAGGGCAGTTTCTGCTGCCTGAAACACACATACACAGGGATGCAAAAACATCGCACCAGAAACATCTTTCTGGCCTAACGGTCATAACTCACTATGCAGCCTCATGTATCAAGAACTATGTGAGCCAGCTACTCCCACACATGCCCTTTCTCCCCCCTATGCTGTGCTGTAACTTTCTATTCCCCCTCTCCCCCTCACAATGCCATGCAGCTAGTAACCTTCTGTTCCCCCTTTGCCCATCCTTTGCCATGATGTGATTTTCTATTGGTTTATTTGTAGAATGCTGTGATTTTTTATTAGTTTACTTGTACCATGTGTGATTATATATGTCTTTTGATATGCTCCTTTTTGATGACGCTGTAACTAACTTTTTCTAATAAAAGAGCCCTTCGATGATCATTCAAAGCTTTAGCTCATCCCAAGGAATTTCGTCTGGTGTTTTCCTTTTGATTAGGCAAGGACACAGGAGCAGCCCTCCAGTGTGGTGACAATGCTGCAAGGTACGAAAAGGAGTGAGTGGGAGGGGCGGAGGTGAGGGTGGAGCCAGTCAGTGGTGCATTTTACCAGTTCTCCAAACTGCCCATAATTTGTCCTACCGTTCAGGAGAATCGGTCAGAACCGGCTGAATTTCACCCCTGCCGGAAGTGCTCAGCTGACTGGCAGCCAACAGAGCCCCAGGCAGAATTGCGCCCTGCGAAGAGGCCACCTCCAGCATTCATCTGCCACCTCCCTTGACTCATAGCACCCCCCTGCCACCACCACGCTGCTTCTTAGCACCCCCACGGCACCCCCCCTTGCCTCTTAGCACCCCCCTAAGTCATCCCACCGCCCCCCAGGGGGCGGTACCACTCACTTTGGGAACCACTGATATAAATGAAATTTAATTAAATTTGTTTATATATAATAGAGAAATGTTTAGATAGAGCAAGAAAGATATAGATGAAGGTAGAGATAAAGATGAGGAGATAGGCATTTTTTGAATATATATGTTTGAATAATATAATAAGGATTACTTATATTTGAGAAATGTGATAGAGATTACAAATACTGTTATTGTGAATTGGATTAATATGAATGATACCCCGAACCAACTCTGTTCATACACAGTATAAATTAATTTATTATTATTATTATTATTATTATTATTATTATTATTATTATTATTATTATTATTATTCACGCAGACTGATTATAAATTGCGGCACAATTCAGTAGCACAAATGATCCATTGGAATTTGTGAAAAAATTATAATATTAAAACAGCAACAAACTGGTGGGAACATCAGCCTGAAAAAGTCACCGAAAATCAGATGGTCAAGATCTTGTGGGATTTCCGTATACAAACCGACAAAATACTGGCGCATAATACACCAGACATCACACTGGTTGAGAAAAATAAGGTCACAATCATAGACATCGCAATACCAGGTGATAGCAGGGTCGCCGAGAAGGAACATGAAAAAATCGCAAGATACCAGGACTTAAAAATCGAAATTCAATGACTATGGCACAAACCAGCAGTGATAATTCCAGTGGTAATTGGCACACTGGGTGCTATTCCAAAAGCACTGGAATTACATTTAAAACAGTTAAAAATTGACAAAATCACCATCAGTCAAATGCAAAAAGCCGCACTGCTTGGATCTGCACGCATATTACGAAAATACGTTACGACGTTCTAGGCCCCTGGGTGGGGTCCGACTAGTAACCAATGCCAAATCCGGCGAAACAACTGGCCGCTGTGATACAATTGTATTGTGTAATAGTAATAATAATAATAATAATAATAATAATAATAATAATAATAATAATAAATGAGAATGTGAAGATCTTGTGGGACTTTCGAATACAAATGGATCATCCTTTGGAGCACAACATGCCAGATATCATAGTTGTAGAGGGCCGAAGTGTACAGTTTATTGATATCGCTGTTCCTGGAGATGCCAGAGTCGAAGAAAAAGAACTAGAAAAAATAATGAAATATCGCGACCTGGCCATTAAAACTACATGGCTATGAATGAAGCATGTAACAGTGATTCCCATTGTCATCGGGGCACTTGGCATCATGTCCAAGAATTTTGCAAGATACATCCACAAATTGCAGCTTCCTGCAATAACACCAGCAGAACTGCAAAAAACTGCACTACTCGGAACATCTTATATTTCTCCCCACTCCTAGAAGCAATAAGCAGACCAAAACCACGCAAAAATGACTCATTTGGGGGGCAATGAGCCTTTTTGGGGCAAAACTGGTCCATTTTCGCCCATTTCTTGGCCTCTTTTCACACCCACACCCACTCCTAGAAACAATAAGCAGACCAAATTCAGGCAAAAATGGCTCATTTTTGCCGCCCAAATGAGCCTTTTTTGGGAAAAACTTTGCTGTTCTTGCCCATGTTTGGCCTTCTTTCACTTCTTTCAAGAAAATGGGCAAAGTATAGGCAAACGGTATTTGGGGGAAAGACGCCATCTTGATTTGAGTTACATGTAAGCAAATATGAACATGAAACCAATTCTCAAGATGAAGTTTGACATGTGAATTGTGACACAGTTTTCCATTTTTTAAATCAAGTCTCTGGGATAATTCCCTCTTTCATCCACAATTAGAATATGGGGAAAACATCTTAGGAACCAAAACTGATTTTAGTTATTCTATACTAGCTGATACCCCAATGTTGCCTGGGTATTTATTTATCCCAATCCTGTATTAGATAGGAAAAGTAATGAATTATAAGTGGCAACGTAAGTGCAGAATGGGCTGTCCGCCCTCCTTCCATTAATGTTGCCGGAATTCCTGAAGAGGCAATAGCAAGAGCAATTTCTCCCTGAGCCCTGATTTTGGCAACAATTAAATTAGTTAAAAATGTTTTCCCTATGCCCCCAGAAGCATCAAGAAAAATGATACCACTGTGTTGAAAATGTCCAGACCAAATATAATTTCTAATGTTGGATTTTCCCCCTTACTAGAGGGAGCCCCCTTGTGGAGTATTGTGAAGCTGTTACCATGGCACTCCACTGCGCTGTATAATAGAAGTCATTTTATGGCAGTACAATAGAAGCCATTTAAAGACACAGAAGGCTGTATCTTAACAGAACACACACACCAAGGGTTGTTAGGAGGGGCTTACCCTCACAACATTTTTTTCCAGAGAGTAAATCATTTGTGTACCAAGTTTAGTTGAAGTCTCTCAAGGCATTCCAGAGTTATGCTGGAACACACATACACGTGCACACACACACGTGCACACACACACACGGAGTGAGGGAGGGGTATATATATATATATATATATATATATACACATACATATATATATATATATATATATTGTGCTGATAAATAAATAAAGGGAGACATATATATACATACATATACATATACATACATACATACATACATACATACATACATACATATATGCCAGAGAAACACAGACACAGATACATACATAAAATTCAACAGTTAACCATTTATCAGATTCAGCTGCACACTGGTGGAAATTCAAGTAGAGAACAATTCATAGAATTATTGATTCATACTTTTATTGAGCACAGAAACTGGAGTCAACCTGCCATCAAAGCAGCATCAGGCAAAAGAGATTTTGCAGCACCGGGCTGAAGTCCAATCAATACGGGCACATTGGCAGTGACAAACTGAGTTTTGACGAATATCCCAAGATCCACAAGCCATTCCACAGGAACATGAAGTGGGTATAAAACCTAGAACAGAAAAAGGAAAAGAAAAAAAAAGATAAAAAATATGAAGATTATACAGATGTGTGTTACTTCAGTTGAGTATTTGGAACAATTGTGATATAAATGCCAAGCTAAGTAGATTCCTTCAGCAGTCTAGCTTAGTTTGCATTTTGTATCCATGCATACACAAGGCAGGCAGATATCAGCAGAAGGGGTTTGATAGGGTTCCCCCCCCCCCCACTTTATCCTCTTCTGTTAGCTCCTGATCTTCTCCCACAAATTATTAGTTCTCACCTGATGGACAACTGGCAAAAGCACCTTGACCAGACACATCTTGGCAAACAATCTGGACCTTTGACAGAAGTGAAGGCACTGGAGAATGAAACCAGTAATAATTATTAACAAATGCATCTTTATTCAAATAGGATTCTTTTTTCTGTTTTTCAATGATTTGTTTTGCTGTCTTTTGCTTTGCTCTCCTACTTTTGCTTTCATTCTCAAGAAAGCAGAGATATAGTCTACATATTAGAGGCATGCAAGTGTGATGAGGAGTATAGAAATTTGATAAACAAAAGTAGAAACCAGGAAACTGAGAATTTCAATCCTGCCTTAATATGGAAATCAGCTAGGTAACTTTGGTTCAGTCACTCTCTCAGCCAACTCAAGCCACAAGGGTGTTGTTGTTATGGGAAAATAGTAAGAGGAAGAAGAGGTATTTGGTATGTTTACACATTGCCTTATTTAAAAAAATAATAAAGGAGGGATATAAATAAATAAAAATAAAATAAAACACTAAATACCTGTGGAATCAATTATTTTCTTAATCTTCAATTCAATCACAGTATCGATTTCACATGTCTGAGTATTCACATATTTTTCAGAAAGCAGCACAGTAAACAATAGGAATATGAAGAGTTTCTTCATCTTAGGGATGCAGAATTTCCTGCCAAGAAAAAAATGCAACCATTCCCTCTGAAGTGGTACTTTCAGAGCCCCCTTATCCCTATATCTTTCTTTATTCCCAGGCCTACTTACTTTACCCAACATTCTGAGAGAAAGACATCTGTGCATGTCTACATATATTAGAAATTATTATGTATGTTTGTATATATAAATGGATGGAATAAAAAAAAATCAGTGCTACAACCCACATTCACATTTGGTAACATGAAATATCCACTCTTGCATAGACTTCCTCATATGTGCCTTTCTTACACATTTCTGTCAGAAGTCAGGCTGGGCAACTGGTTATTTTCCCGGGGACTGGAACTCACTTTGCTTGTCAACTGGGGAACACCAGGATATCCAACTGTTGTCATCTCCAGAAAGCAGAGCTGGGCTTTAGGGATTTAGGGATTCCACTTTTGGGACATTATAAGGGGTGTATGGGAGTAGGAAAACTCTGGAAGGCAAACTCTTTGCCTTTGTCCAATTAAACTAATAACCAGGGGTGGGCTGCTACGAGTTTGCCTGAGTTCGAGAGAACCCATAGGTAACGTTATGGATAGTTTGGAGAACCTCCAAATCCCACCCCTGGCTGGGCCCACCCACTTCACCCATCTCTCTCTCTCACCTTGCCTCTCCCCTCCCAGCAGTCTCCACGCAGACTGTTTTGGATGCGATGAAAGCGCAAGGCCTACGCGGAGGCTCAGGAAAGGGGAAAAAACAGGCCTCCTGGAAGTTCCAGAGGGCCTCCGGAGCCCGGGGGAGGGAGTTTTTTCCTCCCAGAGGCTTGAGGAAAGCCTCTGGAACCTGGGAAAAGCAAAAACGCCCCCCACCCATGGTGCAGGAGGCCGACTAGGCCATGACCACCATGACCACGCCCACCCAACCACTGGGCAGAGAACCCATTGCTGAAATTTTTGAAGCCCATTCCTGCCCATAACCTTCTTTATCACCTCTACCATAGTCTGTAATTAAGAAAAATGTTAATTAAATGCAATATATAGCAAAAAAGTACTTAAAATGATTATAGATTCATGAATGAATTTAATTAATTCAATTTAATTGATGAGAAAAAGATCTCGGAGACAAGGATCACTTAAATAAATCAATTATCAATTGGAGGAGGAAAAATAATTTACTTATTTATTTACTTATTTATCCAAGCTACTTGAACGATCATATCAACTTCTTGCGGGTTCATCTCTCATTTTTTGACTTAATAAGATGCAGGTGATTGCGACTAGGAAGAATGTTGACTATTACACTGTATTGCTTCCAGGATCTGATAAAGGCTGTAAAAATTCTTGCATATTGACTTCTCTGAACTTTTAGTTCACCAAATTGTAGCTATGCTGGCTTCTTTTAAAGATATCGTGGTTGAAATTTTAAAGTTTTTAGCTGTCTTTTTAAAATTATTATTACATTTTAATATTCTATTGCTATTAACCAGCCAGAAAACACTGCTCTTAGGTAGGCTATCAATATGGTAATATAACAAAATGTTTAATCACTAGATTCCTACAAAAAAAAATTAAATGATTTCTCTAATCATGATCAATATGAATCTATAGCAAAGTCCAAATAAAACATGATAGATATTTCAGTTCTTACATCAACAGTTCTGTGAGTTTTTATCTGGCAATTACAGCATTCCATCCATTTATTTAACAATCAAATTAATCTTCCATAAAAGAAGTGAGATCAACAAACAAGTAATTTGTAATTTGGCAATGCAATCAGAAGCCCCTTGGTGTTCTATGGGATGGATTTTCAGATAGACATATGGGACTAATAGATACTCTATGGCAGGGTTGTGGCTCACCGTCTGGATGCATCATGTGCTGGCCCTACCCCCACCCAGTTTAATGAAGGGGGGGTTCCAATATATCACATGACACCCCTATTCTATGGTCTTAGAGTAGCCTCCTGTTATCATCTCCCTCCCTTGCCAAAAGAAGTAAAAACTTACCTTTAACAGACAGGATTTTCCCCACAAAGTATTCTGTGCCCTGTACAAATTATCCATCTTTAAATACCATAGAGTTGCCCATTCTTTTTATCCTGATTGGTCTAAATGTTTCAAGAATGGTTTCACTCCTCCCCTTTCCTTTCTGACATAGCATTCTTGTCTGCAGCAGGAACATTATTTTTAAGTAATCCCAGGCACTTGGGCAATGTCCTAGTTTGCTCAATATTGAGCCATGGAGCAGGAAATAGCAAAAGTCAAAGAATTTACCTAAGACAAATCTGATGCAAAGCTTTTCTTCAAGAATATGTTACCTCCAGTGACTAATCTCATCAGGTTAGCCTTGGCAAGATTAGGATATTTCATCTAAAATGAACAATTTTACGCATTTTAAAATGAAAACTCTATTTGTTTGGTAAGACTTGAAAATAATGATATAGGTTTGAAGTTATAACAACACTGATTATATAGGTAGCCCTTGCACTTACAACTGCCATAGCATCCCTCTGGCCACATGTTCAGCATTTAGGAGCATATTTCGCAAATAAATTCTTCAGTATGAGGAAAAACAACAGATCAATCAATTGTACAGATGGTATGTTCTTTCAGAAACCATAAACCCAATCCCGGATGCTCAATTCCATTATTGCAACAGGGGCTGCTAGGATTGCATATAAATAAACAAGAGGGATTGATAGGATAGAATAGAACATGTTTCAAAATATGAAACATGCAATGAGAAATGCCCTTCCAAGAGAAGTCTACGTAAGATTTACCAAGTAAGCAACCAAACTACAAATTCTACAGAAAATGGGAGATAGAAAATTAGAATATAAAGTCAAGGAGATCGTAGTTCTGAAACAAACAATAATTGATTTGCAATTTACAAGAAATTGAGATTGAAACAAGCACTTGGGCAGACCATAATCCAATTGCAATGGCACAGAAGGCTTTTGACAATGTGAATTGGCAATTTATGTTTCTACAATTGGAACAGATGAACTTTGGTAATAAATTTATCCAAACCATGCAAATGGTATATCATAAACAAACAGCATAGATAATGGTAAATGGAGAATTGACAGATTCTATTGAAATAAAGAGAGGTACGAGACAAGGTTGCCCATTATCACCGTTACTCTTTGTCTTAACATTAGAAGTTTTAAATAGAAAGTTTAGAGAAGAAGAAGAAATAAAAGGAATGAAAATAAAAAAGAAGAATACTAGCTACAAGCGTTTGCAGATGATTTGGTTTTTATTCTTGAAGATCCATTAGAAACAGCACCCAAATTGTTAGAAAGAATAGAGGAATACGGAAAAGTAGCAGGTTTGAAAATAAACAAAGACAAAACAAAGATTTTGACAAAGACAAAAGGAAGAGTTGTCAGAGGTTTTGCAGGTTCAAATCACAAGCAAGGTTAAATATTTGGGGATATATTTATCATCTAGATGTAGTACTCTTAAGGAGGACAATTATACTAGACTAAAACAAGAAATTGCGACTGACTTGATGAAATGGGAAAACCTACAATTATCAATGATTGGAAGAATCTCTACAATTAAAATGAACATCTTACCTAGAATTTTATACTTATTCCAGACAATTCCAATCAGATTGGGTAAGGCCTTTTTTCAAGATCTAAATAAAATAGTTTTGAAGTTTATTTGGCAAGGGAAAAAGCAAGAATAAAACTCAAACTTTTACAAGATGCTAGAACTAGAGGAGGATTGGGCTTACCTGATTGGGAGTTATATTACCAAGCAACAAACTTGATGTGGATTAAGGAGTGGATAACACTAAAAAACTCTAGACTATTGAATGTAGAAGATCATGATTTACTGTTGGGATGGCATGCTTTTTTATGGTATAAGGGAACTAAAGCACATGGTTATTTTAGAAGACATTATATAAGGGAGGCCTTGTTTTTAAATTGGGAAAAGGTTAAAAGATTACACTACTTAAAAATTCCAGTCTGGATATCAACGATTGAAGCATTTTCATATCCAATAATATATAAAAAGGAACAAACAGTTAGATATGTTGAAATATTGAACGCAGAGCGTGAACTCAAATCTGTCCAAGAGTTGAAACGGAATAGAAATGAATTGGTACTCATATGTACAATCTAGATATAATGAAGATAGAAAATCAAAAGGTTTTTACAACAAAATGCTGAGTTAGATAAAATTTTAACAGGTACTGATGAAAAAGTAATTTTAAAATTATATGGATATTTATTAGAGGTTAAATTACAAGAGGAACAAGTTAAAGAAACCATGATAGCTTTGGGGAAAAACTTTGGGCATGGGATTGATTTAGAGAAATAGCAGAAATTGTGGTCTCAAAATTATAAAATGACAATGTCTACTGCATATAGAGAAAAATTGTATAAGATGTTTTACAGGTGGCATCTATCCCCAACAAGAATTGAAAGAATGTCCAAGAATAAATCAGAAAAGTGCTGGAAATGTTATGAGATACCGGGCTCATATTATCACATGTGGTGGACTTGTATTGAAGCCAAAAGATACTGGACTAAAATTCATATGTGGTTGGAGAAAATGATACACAAACGCATAGATCTTAAACCAGAGGTTTTTTAATTGGGAATTATACCAGAAATCTATAACAAAGACTTAAAATATTTGATTGTAAACGTTTTAACAACAGCTAGAATCGTATTGCCAAAAACTGGAAAAATGAAACAATACCAAAACAGGAAGAAGTTATTCGAAAAATAATGGAGTGTGCTGAAATGAGTAAATTGACATTGGAAATTAGAGAACAAGAAGACAAGCAATTTTATAACATATGGGACTTGTTTTATCAGTGGCTGGGGGGAAAAAACCTGGAAATGAAAAAGGTTTTACTTATATTTTAACTGAAGGAGTTAAGTGATAATACAATTATGCTGTAAAATAGATTAATAACGATACAATTAAAGACTGATATATATATGAATTGAATACTTTAGAACTTTTTGTTTTAAAATGGATAAGGATAACAATAAATTTATGTATACTTGATAGAGGATTGGTGATATAATGTATAACTATAAGTATATATTATAAAGATATCTTGCTGTTGATAAATAATTTTAATAAGGGAGTAATTAAAAATTGGTATATATATGAAGTAACTATTTAGAATACCCTGTTGAAAAATGAAGGAATAACATCTTTGTTTCAATGTATGATGTACAAGGAGAATAATGAACATAAGCATACTCAATAGATGATTGGTGGGATGATACATATTTGAAAACAGTGATATACAAATATAAATGGTTGGTAAATCTTTTTTATATTGTAAAAATATTCAGAATGGGATAAGTGATTATATAAAGGTATATTGTTATTAAACAGACAATTAAGAATGTAAGGGACTTAGGTTTATTGAAAAGAAAAAAAATATTAATTGTAATTGAATATACGTTGTACAATGAAAGTGAGGTGTTTAGTTATATTAGATGAAAAATCTGTGGTTGTAAATGTAATTGAGAATATGGATGCAAAAACACTTGTAACCAATCGACATGCTGTATTTAATGGATAAGAATTTTTTTATATTGTTTTTTCTATGTTTAAAAATAAAATAAAAATTGCAAAAAAAAACCATAGAGTTGCCCATTTTTTTTATCCTGATTGGTCTCAATGTTTCAAGAATGGTTTCACTCCTCCCCTTTCCTTTCTGACATAGCATTCTTGTCTGCAGCAGGAACATTATTTTTAAGTAATCCCAGACACTTGGGCAATGTCTTAGTTTGCTCAATATTGAGCCATGGAGCAGGAAATAGCAAAAGTCAAAGAATTTACCTAAGACAAATCTGATGCAAAGCTTTCCTTCAAGAATATGTTACCTCCAGCAACTAATCTCATCAGGTTAGCCTTGGCAAGATTAGGATATTTCCTCTAAGATGAACAATTTTACACATTTTAAAATGAAAACTCTATTTTGTTTGGTAAGACTTGGAAATAATGATATAGGTTTGAAGTTACAACAACACTGTCAAGGCTGCTTCACTCAATAACCAAGAAAGAAACCACTCAACACCATTTTGCAGAAATAAGAGTACTTTTACTTGTCATGAGTAGATAGTAGCTAAGCAAAGCAAGGTCTGAGGCAAAAGCGCGCATAATCATAAATATCAATATGTGACCCAAGCCCCTCCCCCTGGTAACCTTAGTCCATAGTCCAATCAGTATACCCCACAGGTGTCATGTGGGAGACATCTTCAAAAAGCATCATCAGGCTGGTACACCAGACAGTTGGTCTGGGCGGCAAAACCTTTATCTGCAGCATGCGCAGTAGATGGTGAGAACACCTCCCTTTTTACAGTCCTCCTGTGCTGACATACAATGCCCACCCTCCCCATTTCAATGGCAGCCGAAAGCAAACAGCAAAACAGAGGCTGACATCCGGCCCTCTGTCAGGAAAGGAAATCATTCCTGTAGAAAAAAACAAACAGACACACAAACAACAGAAAACAAGAACAAGGGAAGGTGAAAATGTCCAAGACAATTCAAGTCATGGCTTGTCGGGGTAGGTAGAGTAGAATTTCCACAAAAGTCGAGGAGCCCTCACGTGGGACTTATCGACCCATTCAGCATGAGAGGGGGGAAAATGTTTCCAGGATATGAGATACTGAATTCGATTTCTATGCTTCCGAGAGTCCAAAATCTCCTTAACCTCAAAATGTTGCTCTCCCTCAATGAGGAGAGGGGCAGGTGGTGCAGGCAGAGGAACTCGCAGAGAGGAAGTGTGTTCCGGCTTCAAAAGGTTGACATGAAACACTGGGTAAACACGTTTAAGGTATTTTGGCAGTTCCAGTCGCACCGATACAGGGCTAACAATCTTTACAATTGGAAACGGACCGACGTACTTAGGACCCAGTTTCTTAGACTTCTGGGTGGTTTGGAGAAACTTGATAGACAAAAACACACGATCTCCAATCTTGTATTCCCTTTGCTTAGTCCTCTTCTTGTCAGTCTGTTTCTTGTGTGCTCGATGAACAGCATCCAACACTTTGTATGCCAAAGGTCAGATTTTGCGGAGTTGGTCAATAAACAATTTAGCCAAGGATTTAGCCAACGGAATTTTGGAGCACGGAACAAAATGAACCTGCTTGGAAAATAAGTCCGTAACGACCCAAATCACAGTATTATTTTGACTTTCTGGTAATTCCACAATGAAATCCATAGATATTTCCTTCCACGGTGCCTCTGGACGGGCTACGCTTTGGAGCAGGCCCCGTGGTTTCCCTGGTGGGCGCTTCGCAGCAGCACATGTAGAGCAACTGGCCACATAGGACTCAATGTCCTTCTTCAATGACGGCCACCAAAATTGCCTTTTAATGAAATGCAGAGTTTTCACGAATCCAAAATGGCCTGCCATGCGTGAATCATGAGCCCGTTGTAGAACCAAAGTTTTAATGGCAGCAGGAACATACAATTTAGCCCCTATCCAAGGTAGACCATCTTTCATGGTACACTCATTTGAATGCTGTTTAAACCACTCATCGGACCCAAGGTTTTCCTTGAATTTGGAGACAAGGTCTTTTGTGACCTCAAAATTAGAGCTGCTCTGGCTTCGGAGCACCAGAGCATCGGAGCAGCAAGATTTTTCGCTGGGATGTCTGGGTGCCACGCTAAGCTTTGAGCTGTTGTATTGAGGGAGTCTAGATAGAGCATCTGCCATAAAGTTCTTCCCCCCTGGGATATACTTCCCCAAGGCGTTGCAATTTTTCTTACCTTGGCTTCTTCAATGAAAAATACGTCTCCAAACTGTTGCCTATAATTCCACAGCTGCCAAAGGAAATACCATAAATCTTTTGATTGTCCCCCGACCTCTCTTAAGCAGAGATATTTCTCCTCTGTTCCATGGAGGTCTGCTCCTTTTCCAGGGTCATGACTGGAATGTTTCTTTTTCCAAGCCTCTGCAATTTGTTTCATGAGGCTCTCCTCATTCTCCACCTGGTCGCTGCCTTGCTGGGACATGTTCCGGGGTGGTGGTGTAGAAATTGGGTGCACTCCCCTCGGAAGTTATCAGCTCCGGGATGAATGTGTGTCTGATACCTCGCTTAATGTCAAGGCTGCTTCACTCAGTAACCAAGAAAGAAACCACTCAACACCATTTTGCAGAATTAAGAGTACTTTTACTGGTCATGAGTAGATAGTAGCTAAGCAAAGCGAGGTCTGAGGCAAAAGTGCACATAATCATAGATATCAATATGTGACCCAACCCTCTCCCCCTGGTAACCTTAGTCCATAGTCCAATCCATGCACCCCACAGGTGTCATGTGGGAGACATCTCCAAAAAGCATCATCAGGCTGGTATGCTGGACAGTTGGTCTGGGCGGCAAAACCTTTATCTGCAGCATGCGCAGTGGATGGTGAGAACACCTCCCTTTTTACAGTCCTCCTGTGCTGACATTTCCCCACCCACATACAATGCCCCCCTCCCCGTTTCAATGGCAGCCGAAAGCAAGCAGCAAAACAGAGGCTGAAGTAGCCCTTGCACTTATAACTGCCGCAGCATCCCTGTGGCCACATGATCAGCATTTAGGAGCATATTTCGCAAATAAATTCTTCAGTATGAGGAAAAACAACAGATCAATCAATTGTACAGATGGTATGTTCTTTCAGAAACCACAAACCCAATCCCGGATGCTCAATTTCATTATTGCAACAGGGGCTGCTAGGATTGCATATAAATTAACAAGAGGGATTGATAGGATGGAATAGAATACGTTTCAAAACATGAAAAACTGGCTGTCCTTAATCACTTGGGTCAACAGAGCAATTTCTGTCCTCTTTCCCCACAGCTTGCAAAGCAATTTGTCATTCGTAACTTATCAGCATATAATAGAAGTGTTTGGAATTGATTTAAATGATCATTTGGGGATCCTTCACAAGACCTCAACAGGGGGAAGATACTCTTCCTCTTCTTTTTCAGAATTCCAGGATTTATTTTCAGGGGTGGGCTGTGGGCCTGGCCTATTAATTTATTAGCAAACTATTAAAGGGCTTTTTTGTAATTGAGCCATGAAGTAGCTTCAACCAGAGCTAGTCCATTTTAATCAGTTTGTCTGATATCTCCCAACTAATATCTGCTAATCCTTAATTCTTCTAAAGCTTTATTTTAATTCTAGACCACAGAAAGGAAGAGCGGAACATAAAATACCCACAAATTGAAGAGTGCTTTCAGCCTAGTCCCTTGTTTGCTTAGAATTGTCTTATCTTCCATTGTAATTAAAACCTTAATCATGGGCTGTCACTTACTCACCTTTTCTTTCTTTCTTTCTTTCTTTCTTTCTTTCTTTCTTTCTTTCTGCATAAAGTTTTTATTTATTTATTAACATATAGAAATTCCATTTTTAATTAAACTGTGTTATCTGGGTATCTCACCTTCTTTTCATTACTATTAAGGTGCAGACTGTTCAAAGAATGTCTGTGAATAGTGGAAAAAACCTTTATCAGACTGAGCAAAATAATTAGTTTAGAAGTCACACATCGTTGCTTGATATAGTGTAGGGAAGTCAGCCTTATTCTCTAAACTGCCTATGACAATGTCATCCCCCCCCCACTTTTAATATTGACCCAAATGCATTCAAGATTATTTTTATCATTGTCGTGCTCTATTTCTGTAGCGACGTAGTTATTTCTTATATATAGTGTAACTCCACCTTCTCTTTTATTTGGTCCATTTCTTTGTACAAATTGGGAGTTTTCCCACAAGAGACTGTTGAAAGAAATGTCCTTCTGAGTTTGGCTCCAAGTGGGGAAAAAGACATTGGAGGCATGGAGGCTGCTTAGAAAGATGGTTTTAATAGTGGACAGGACCACATGGCTTGAGTCCTGAACAGAAAAGGTGATCACATGCTTCAATGTTGGTGGAGAAGAAGAGAAGGAAGGGAGAGACGCTGAGTCCCTGGTTTTATGCCCTCTCTGGCCTTTGATCTTGAGCTTGTATTCTGATTGGCTGTCAGACTCCCATGGGCCCATACAGGGGCAACTCTCTAGGCTGCATTTTGAATCCAGGTTTGGTTGAGTTCTCAGATACCATGTGGTGAGTTGGGTAAAGGGCCAATATTATCATGCCTTAATCCCATTACTCTGGAGCTGAAGGGGAGAACTCTTTATTATGTAAAGTGGACTAGCTCAGGCTTTAATGGCTCATTGACAAAGGGGGATGGGCAGGAAGCTGCAGGCAGCTATTCTGCCTTTTAAAACATATTTCTTCCTTTTCACATCCAGATAAATATTCTGCCTTTTCAATATTTCCTAGGATATTTCATTTTTCTGGGAGAGGGCTGGGTGATAACTTCCTACAAGACCTATTCAACTAGTCCATTTATCCTTTGTCTCAAATTCTGCATGTCACTTCAGCTTTTAACTTACTGTTTCTTGTCCTACTGCAAGGCAATTAACTTGTCTCTGGTTTCTGTCTTCCCATCCTTCTCTGATCTTGAAGGATTGCCACAGGTAGCTCTTATCTCTGCTATGAGGTATGTAAAACTGATCTGGTCACTATTCTTCTTTTTCAACCTTCCTGTGAACCTCTCCAGTTTCACTGTGTTCAAATTCCACTCATCTATTTTACTTCTTATCACAAGCTTCCCCCACCCAAAGGAAATGGTGGGAAATTTGAAGAACAAAAGACAACGTATGATGTGATGGATGGATGTGATGGATGGAAGAAAGAATGGTTTGCAAGAGTAGAAAGATGTGAATAGGCTGAGTCAATGGGGTTGTAACCATAGCTAAACCTAGCTAGGTTTCCTTTCCTTTCCTTTTTTCCTTATATCTTTTTTTTATATCTTTTTTTGCTTTCTGTATTCTGCATAATGTCCTAAACGTCACATGGAAATAGTTTGATCTATATAAATGGAAACGAAAAAATCACCCAAACAGAGCATAAGATTAGTATAGTGTTAGTGAAAGAAACATGGATTGTTTAATTCTGCTTGTGTCTTGTTGGCTACAATATGAATATGAACCACTTAGAGAGGGCTGTAAAGCACTATGAGGCAGTATATAAGTCTAAGTGCTAGCACTTAGACTTATATACTGCCTCATACTGTTTTAAAGCCCTCTCTAGGTGGTTTGGACAGGCAACATCTTACCCCCCCAAAATCTGGGACCCCCATTTTACCGATCTTGGAAAGATGGAAGGCTAAGTCAACCTTGAACCAGTAAGAATCGAACTGCTGGCAGTCAGTAGAATTAGCCTGCAATGTTGCAGTCTAACCACTGTGCTTCCATGGCTCTTATGTCAATATGCTGCAAGAATAACACTGAGGAGCAGGATCAAATAGGCACCATAGTAGTTGCAGCAACACAATCCAAGTCCCATCTCTTTATATGTGTGGGGCATCTTGCCTGGTTTCAGCCATTCCTACCTATTGACTGATATATGTAGCACTCACACCTAATTACTAATCTGCGGAATCTGAACAAGACCACAGCTGATGGGCAGTTACTACTAGAAATGCTTACAGATAATCCTCAATAATTAGTTTAACAACCATTCAAAGTTATGATAGTGCTGAAAAAAGTGACTTATGACCGATCCTTGCACTTACAACCAGTTCAGCATCCCCACAGTCATGTGATCAAAAGGGGACAGGATCCTTGCTTCTAAAGGCATTTGCTTTTTTTTTTTTTTTTTTTTTGTATTTTTTAAAATCAAACTACGGAGACAATTCCCTTTCCCAGCCACAGTAAGAATATGGGGAAAACATTTTAAGCGCCAAAACTGACTTTTGCCATTCTATATGTAAAGAGAGTTGCAACAGGATAAAGAAACCAGTGCTTGCTTTCAGTTTGGGGCCAGAGAGACACATCACAGCAGGGACGTGCAGTCAGGGGAGGCAGGGGAGGCAGAGCCTTACCATTGTCATCATGAAAAGGAAAAAAAATGTAAAAGGAAAAAGGCAAGAGCTGAGGTCAGGCTGAGCTAGTTGCTGCCAGAATCACCATGGATGACTCTGCTTAGTGCTTAACTGTTTAAAAAAGCCTCTAAAAAAGTGCCCTCTACAGGAGGTGGCATGAGAACGAAGTGCCTCATCTAGTCTGACTTTATGATCACTCGAGCAGAGCTAAGCAAGGGTTAAAAGCCCAAAAATTCCTGATATAGATGAGGCATGTTGTTCTCCTGCCTCCAGTAGAGGGCATTTTTTAGAGGCTCTGGCAGCAACTACCTCAGCCTGACCTCAGCTCATGCCTTTTTCCTTTTACATTTTTTTTTATTTTCATGATGGCAGATAAGAGCAGAGTTGAAATCCTCTCTGAAACATCTGGAAAAGGTACGTGTGTGGGTCGGAGGGAGGGGAGGAATTCAAAAAGTTTGATTGCATGCAGAGCCCCGTTGCCTTTTCAAACACACACACACACACACACACAGCTGGATAAAAGTATATAAGCCTATCTTCACTGATTACAAGTTTGAAAAGGCAACGTGGCTCCACCTGCAATCAAAGGCTCAGATCGGAAGGCAGCAGGGGAATGTGGGGGGGTATGGCAGAGGAGATGCTTTGGAAAATATGTCCAATCCAACTTCTGTATTTGTGTTTGTTTAGAGTGAGTGAGTGAGAGAGGGATCCAACTTCTCTGTGTGCATGTGTCTGTTTGAGAGAAGGGGGAGGGAGGGAGAGAGGGAGGGATGATGGGGAGGGAGAAGAAAAAGAATGAAGGAAAACTTTTTCGCAAAGGAGAAAAACAAATGCTGTTGCTTTAAATCAGAACTGAGCATGCCTGGCTATGGAATTCTGGGAGTTGAAGTCCACGAGTCTAAAAAAATTTGAAACCCCTATGCCAGTGCTTCACCAGCCATAAACATCACCGCACGTCACTGCAACGCAGACACACAATTCAACAGTTAGCCATTTATCAGATTCCATCTGCACACTGGGTGGAAATTTAAGTAGAAAACAACTCATAGAATTATTGATTCATACTTTTATTGAGCACAGAAACTGGAGCCAAACTGCCATCAAAACACCATCAGTTTTCATCACCGGGCTGAAATCCAGTCCATATTGACACATTGGCAGTAACAAACTGAGTCATCATTAACATCCCAAGATCCACAAGCCATTCCATAGGTACATGAAGTGGATGTAAAATCTAGGAAGGAAAAAGGAAATGAAAATAAAGATGAAGGTTATACAGATCTGTGTTCTAGAGGAGTTTTCCCCCCACCTGATCCTCTTCTCTTAGCTTCTGATCTTCTCCCACAAGTTATTAGTTCTCACCTGATCGATAAGTGGCAAAAGCGCCTTGAGCTTTCACATCTCGGCAAACCAGATTTGAAGTCCCTGGAGAATGAAACCAGTAATTATTATTAAGAAATGCATCCTTATCCAAATAGGATTCTTTATTTCTGTTTTGCAATCATTTGTCTCATTGGCTTTTACTTTGTTCTAGTCCTTTTGCTTTCATTCTCAAGAAAGCAGAGAGATATAGAAATTACAGAAAGAAAGCCTATGAATGTTTGTATTAAAATAGTAATGGTTTATAACTACAATCATTACAAGTAACAAAAATGTAAATAAACCAATGTAAAAAGAAACTCAGTTAAAATTACTTGGTTATAGCAACTAATTATTGTCATTAGTACATGTGTTATTATATTATTATTGCTATTATTAGTTTATGTATTAATATTTTTTTCTGGACTTTCTTTTTTGTAAATGATACACCCCAACAATACACTGTATTCAAAACTGCTTATGAATAAAACTTTTAAAAAGAAAAAAGAGAAAAAGAAAGAAACCAGAGATAGTCTATATATTCATTTTCCAAAAGCAATTGCTACTTCATCATCAAACTTAGCATGTGTTAAAATGGTTAAGGGAGAAGAAAGGAAATCTGAAGGTCCTAAACAAAGAGTAGAAGTAAGGTAAATATTTTTACTCTGGCTATAGGAGAGTTATAAATAAAAACTATTGAATGTCAAGCGAAACTGAGGAGATGAGAGATCACATGAAAAACATTTCTTAGGAGGCTCTATTTTGTCATGGGTGACATGGTTCCTTCCTACCAGCACAATTTCTTCAGCTGCCATATTCTCCTCTACCCATAGAGGTTTTTTCTACTTATGGAACTTTTTTTTAGAAGAGTAAAAAAATTCTCTAGGCCAAGGGCACCCAACCATGGCAACTTTAAGACTGAACATCGAGAAGGTTCCAGGCTAGGCCTGAGAGGAGAGGAGAGGAGAGGGAGAGGGAGAGGGAGAGGGAGAGGGAGAGGGAGAGGGAGAGGGAGAAGGAGAAGGAGAGGGAGAGGGAGAGGGAGAGGAGAGGAGAGGAAAGGAAAGGAAAGGAAAGGAAAGGAAAGGAAAGGAAAGAAGGAAAGGAAAGGAATTAATCCTTTATGCTCAGGTTTTTCTGGATAAAATGGAGAGAATCAGGTTGATAGGTAATTAATTTGTCTTTCAGACATCCCAGGATATCCTTCTGTGAAAACAGAGTCATCTGGCATACCATGGTAACCAGTTTGCTATTAAACTCCATTTAAGAACTTTGTCCTTCCTAAATCTGAGTCAACACAAGAAAGTGAAAAAAAATACTAATTTCGCTGCTCAGAAGCTTAATGTGTTCGTGCTTCAAAGCTCTGTAACTAAAAATGATAAGAGTCAAGGCTATAAATTGTTTACCGCAGCTGTCTCTTGAGAGCCTTATCGGTACTGGGAGAAGGAAAAAAATGGAACTTCTCTCTTGTGAAGATTAAAGCTACAGCAGCAGTAATTTACAATTTGGAACATGGAACAATTTACAGAAGAGGAAGCTTTAACTTTGCAAAAGATTTGGAATGCAATTCAAGAGTTATTGGTAACTTGGAGAATTGACAAGGACATAGAGTTTATACCAGAGATGGAGTTCCAAAAACTGAAGAGAAAAAGGAACACAAAGATAAGAATACTAATGATTTGATTTCTGAACTGAAAGTGGTTGAAAGCAAAAAAATGGGAGTTTGGAAGGGGGAATTCGATGGCCTGCAGCTTTATCCCAAATTTCAAGGCACAAAAGAAGAAAAAATAGAAAAAAATGATGGTTTTAAAGGAAAAAATCTTATCAGAAACAGGATTGGCAACCAAAGATAAATCAATTAAAGTAGCAAAAGGGCGCCGAGATTACCTGAGAGATCCAATAGACAATAAGGTGCAGAGAGATATCCATAAAAACTTTATCGAGGAAATAAATAGAAAATTAACTCCACAAATGGCAAAAGAAATAAGACTACATACCTTTTGGAAGGACACAGGTTGATATATGAAAATCGATAATAAAAAATAATAATAATAGCTAAGTTTGATGATTAGTAAGTAGGAATTTAGTAACTCTTTAGATTGCTTGTGTAAATAAATAGTTGATAATGGTAACAAGGTATATTTCTATGTTGGTTGGAGGTGAGGAAGTTGGATATAAGTAATAAATGATTTCGTTACAAACATTAATGATAATAATAATAATAATGATGAAATGATAAGACTTATAGTTAATAACATATATGTACTGGCTTAATATAAGGAATTTGGATAGAAATTGCAAACAATGATTTGGGGGGAAAAGGTTTAGAAATTTAAATAATTAATTCTTATTTTGAATATGTTATAAAGGTATAATGTTATTGGATATATGAACGTAGATAAAAAATTTAACTAAGTTTTATAATTAGTAAGTAGTAATTTAGTAATTTATAGATGGTTATGTTAAAAAATAATTGATAAGGGCAATAAGGTATACATATATGTTGGTTTGATGAGAAGAAAATAGATATAACAGTAAAGGGTTTTTTGTTAACCAATATTAATTATAACAACCAACAATGGAATGATAAGGATAAGGGGTACAGTTAATGATACATACATGTACCATCATAACAAAAGGAACGTGGACACAAATTGTAAACAGTGATTTGAGGGGAGAAAAGGGCTTAGATATTTTGTCAACTAATTTTTGTTTAGAATATGTTATAAAGGTTTAAGGCTACTGAATGACTCTGTAATAATTAATGAAATGCCATTAGGTGGTTGTGTTTTTTAACTATGGATTATTCTAGGCAAAAGGACATTAAAACAATTTCAGTTAAATGAGAACTATGATATGTTGAAAGTAAGACTCATCAAGAACTTTGATATTCGATATGAATGTACGTAATGACTCTGGAAGAGATGCACGAAAGCTAATTGTAACCAATTGACACACTTTCTACAAGTTGTAATGTAAGATGATTATTTTTGTGTGTGTTGTTTGTTTAGTAAAAATAAAAAAAATGTTTTTTAAAAAAATTCCAGTATTGGAGAATTCACAACTTCTGTAGGCAAGTTGTGCCACTGATTAATTGTTCTAACTCTCAGGAAATTTCTCCTTAGTTCTACGTTGTTTCTTTTCTTGATTAATTTCTATCCATTCCTTCTTGTTCTTCCCTCAGGTGCTTTGGAGAATTGCTTGAGTCCCTCTTCTTTGTGGCAGCCCCCAAGATATTGGAACACTGCTATCATGTCATCCCTAGTCCTTCTTTTCATTAAATTATACATACCCAATTCCAGCAACCATTCTTTATATGTTTTAGCCTCCAGGCCCCTCATCATCTTTGTTGCTCTTCTCAGCATTCTTTCTAGAGTCTCAACATCTCTTTTACATTGTGGCGACCAAAACTGGATGCAGTATTCAAAGTGTGATCTTACCAAGGCATTATAAAGTGGCATTAATATTTCACGTGATCTTCATTCATCCCTCTGTAAATGCATCCTCTTTCTTTTTTTTAATTAAAACATCTATTGCAAATTAAATTATATGAAAACAATATAAAATATTAATTAAACAATTATAGCATCCACTTTATCAAATGATTTAAAACATCAAGACTTCACCTTTTTTTAGACTTCCAGCTGATGACGCAGCAGTATCGGTCTTCCCACTCCTGTACTGAGTTCTCCCTGTTGGTGGGCTCTGAAAGGAGCCAAAGCTGCCCTGTAGGGGGGGGGGCAAAGCAAAGAGGGGCACCCTTTGAGGTTGCAGAGAGCCGCATCTCTCCTGCTTGGCCTGGAGCTCTTTTCCCCTCTCAGCCATAATGAGGAGAAGAGGCAACCTTAAGATGTCTGCCATGAAGCTGGCACAGCCGACTGAACAGCTAAGACTGGTGCTGGAGGGGAGTTAGTGAAAAGTATCTGGAACTGGGTGAGACGATTTCTTTTTACTCAAAATCTAACTCCAAAATGAAAAATCCAGGAGTAATATTTGCTCAGAATTACTTGTTAAAGTGGCAAGTGAACATTTTGAGAAAAATACAAGATTGGAAAGAAAAGATCACGGGAAGAAAAACAAAAAATCTTTAAAAATACAGAAAATTGGATTTTTAAATAGGGAAGGAATTGTTTTGGGAAGGCATTTTAAAATACTGGAACTATTTACTTAAAAAGTTAACTTTGATTTTATAAATTGATTTAAAATTAAATTGGATTGAAATTTATTAGTTTTGTAATAGCATTGAAATTTAAGCTAAGAGCACCACCTGCTGATGAAAGGAAATACAACATATATTTACAAGCCTGGCAAGATTTTGGATATGGAATAAACAATATTTATTTGGGGGACTGTGGAGATATTTACTGCATTATATGCACAAATGTGAGAACAAGGAAGATGTCTAATTAGAATGACCCCTGAATGTTATGATACATGATGGGATTTATAAAGAGAAATTAAAGAGATTTTGAACAATTCCCTGGAATACTTAATGCAACTGAAGGATCAACTATGAGACATAAGGAATTATGATCAGTGTATTTTTTTGAAGAGCAAATTCAGGCTTAAATATATGGATCTTGGACTACTGGATAAGAACAAGACCTATTAAAATAAGATGAGATGCTCCATCAGGGGAAAATAAGTGGATTCTTGGCTATATGGGATTAATGTATCAAAGTATAAAGGACATTATAATAAGAAATCAAATGGAGATTAAGGAAATAATGAATGGCATGGAGGGAAAGCTGGACAATATAATACAAGGGACAATGAGTAAAAATCAAGACACCCAGGAAAGGAGGAGTCAACAGAAAGAAAGGAAGAAAAAATAGAACAGACGAACCAGCAAATAAAAGAAGATAAAAAGGAGACAACAATACAAATAACGACTGATGAAACAAACAAAGGGAAAATACTTTAAGAGTTTTTAGAAGAGACTTGGAGACACAGGACAATATTTTTGACAAAGGCATGGGTAGATACTCCAGGTGCCTTCTCCAGGTGCCATCAGCTGGACAATGCCGGCTGGCGACGCCTTGGAGCAGGGCCTTCTCTGTTGCTGCTCCGGCCCTATGGAACGAGCTACCCTCAGAGATCCAGACCCTACCGACTCTCATGGCCTTCCGAAAAGCTATTAAAACCTGGCTATTCTGGCAGGCCTGGGGCTGTTGACCTCTGGATTGAGGTCCAGCCCCGCTTAGATTGGGTGCATGTTGTGTCTTTTTTTTAATTGTTGTGTTTTATTTGTTTTTAATCTTTCTTAATTTTTGTTTCTGTAAGCCACCCGGAGTCCTCCGGGATTGGGCAGCCTATAAATTTAATAAACAGTAAACAGTAAACAGTACTTTGAAAGCTAGACAGCTAGACAGCTAGGGAGAAATATTTAGATTGAATAGTCAGGATGTGGAAGCAGACAGAAGCAAAAATTTAAGAGAGGAATATGGGAGGTGAGTCAAAAAATGAATAAGAATTAAAATATAATGTGGGCAAGAGATAATGGTTAGAAAGGAAATGTCTTTTAATATAAGGGTGACATGATTAAAATAGCTATTCTAGAATAGCGATAGTGATAGAAATTTAAAAAGGGGAAACATTATATAAACATTTATATAATAAAATAAAAGCAACAAAAGGCAGGAAAATTAGATATTGAATGGTGTTATTATTATGTATGTTTAAATAATATTGTGATTGGCATTGGACTAACATACTGAAATATCAAATAATGGGAAAGCATAATTTAACATAAATATGTGTACTAATATTAGAACTACATTAACTGTAGTGAATAAGAATTAAAGTATTAATTTGGATAAGAGATGAGGGGTAAAAAGGAAAAGTCTTTTAAAAAAATATAATAGTGGCATGATTAAAAATTAGAATGGAGATAGAAATAAGAGGGAAGATTATTAATATAATATACACATTTTTATATAATGAGAAATGCAAGAATTGGAGAGAAGATTAGAAATTGAATAATGGAATTATGTATGTGTAAAGAATAGTGTGATTGGCATCATAATAATATATTGAAACATTTAATAATTAAATAATGAAAGATTATAACTTAATACAAATATGTGTATTAGTATTAGAATTATATAAGTTGGATGTTCATGCATTGATGTGTATATGTAAGATAAAATAAAAAACTTGGGGGGGGAAAGACCACTTTTAAAAAATCATGAAGTAACAGGGAAACGTATTATAAGTAGGAAAAATGGACTCTTGATAACACATGACATTAGCACTTAGACATACTGTATAGACTGCTTCACAGCTCTCTCTAAGCGGTTTACAGAGTCAGCAAATTGCCTTCAACAATCCGGGTCCTCATTTTACTGACCTCAAAAAGATGGATGGCTGAGTCAACCTTGAGCTGGTGAAAATTGAACCCCTGGCAATCAGCAGAATTAGCCTGCAATACTGCATTCTAACCATTCTGTCTCCATGGCTCCTCTTTTTATAATTTTTTTAAAATATAATTGTTTAATAATCTATGTCTCATGGATTTCCTGAGGAAGAAATGGCAGGAATGAATGCCACAAAAAGCAGAGCCAACAACTTCCATAATATGAAGAGTCATCAAGTACAGGTAGTCCTCAACTTATGGCCAAAATTGATCCCCAAATTTGTGCTGTTAAGTGAAACATTTGTTAATTGAATTTTGCCCCATTTTATGACACGTATTGCCACAGCTGTTAAGTGGCTCACTGCAATTGTTAAGTTAGCAACAGGTTGTTAAGTGAATCTGGCTATCTCATTGATTTTGCTTGTCAGAAGGTAGCAAAAGGGGATCACGTGACTCTGGGACACTGCAGCCATCCTAACTATGAACCAGTTGCCAAGCATCTGAATTTTGATCACATGACTATGGGGATGCTGCAATAGTTGTAAGTGTGAAAAATGCTCATAAGTCACTTTTTTCAGTGCCATTGTAACTTTGAATGGTCATTAAGTATAAGTATAATCTTTATTGTCATTGTACTTAAATACAACGATATTGGTTTTAACCTCACTGGTGCAAAATTATAGCAGAAATGAAAAAAAGAAAGGAAAAGAAAAAAACTAGCATGGAGTGATTGTGGTTGTATTTAAAAGTCTGACAGCCCAAGGATAGAAACTATCTTTAAACCTCTTTGTTCGGCTGGCTATACTTTGATGTCTTCTGCCCAATGGTAGAAGTGCAAAGAGACACTGACCAGTGTGTGAATCATCTCTGAGTATCTTCCTTACTCTGCTAAAGCAGCGAGATCTGGCGATGTCTGTCATGATGGGGTGTTGTTTTTTTTGCAAGCTGTGCTTATATTCTAAGACATACGGTAGACTGATTCTTCTCTGTAAGCCTACTACGACCTTTTTCCCTTCTTCTTTCTCTTTCTGTTTTGCCTGCGACAAGGAGGTAGGCTAGGAACTTTACCAGAATGTAGTTATTAGCCAGTAAGGTTGTTTGTTATTTATTTTACAATAAAAATATGTTTTTTAGAATATACCTCGGGTTTATTGCTCTTAATTGAAAAGTATACTCCAAGGAAAAACCACAATTCAACTTCCTTTTAAACACAGGGCTCAATTTCCAACCCTCACAATGTCATCCAGTGGTGTCAGAGGGCAACCAATGGTTTCTTGTGCCGAATTGATCATTCTATGAAGGGCCTTCCTGTCCACAGCTGTTAAACCAGCATACCATACTGTACTACAATATGTGAGGACACTTTCTATGGTGGACCGATAGAAAGAGGTCATCAGCTATTGTTCCACCTGATTTTTTCACAGGACTCTAAGGGAATGAAGTCTCTGTTGGGTCTTTTCAAACACCAGAGACGTGTTGTTTTTCCAGGTGAGACCTTAACTAATAAGAACTCCCAAGAATTTAAAAGAGGAAACCCTCTCCACACAGCGCCCCCTCGATATACAATGGGGCAGGCTCCTCTCTGGCAAAGGATCTAGAGTTGGTTAGAAAAATGCTTGGTAATGCTGGTCTGTGAGGCTGCTTCCGTAACCGAACTAGCAAACCAGCTCTGCATCCCCGCTTCTGCTTCCGCTCTCTTCGCCGCCTCCTAGGCCCAACAACAATCCATGGGGAGCCTGGCAGTCTTACTATGACACTTGGTATATTATGAGACTGCTGGAAATTAAATTATGAGAATTAAATTAAATTAATTAAATTGAATTAAATTATGAATTGAATTAAATTATGAATTAAATTATGATTACTGCTGGAAGTTAAATGAACTGATGTAAGTTAAAGCACCTGTAGACTGACTCTTCAATAATTCCTCTCCAGATAAGGAGAGGACTTGAGATTGCCCACAAATACTCCAGATAGCTGTTTCTAATGGGAAGATCACACAACAGCAGTCTCTGGCAAGTTTAGCTATCTTGCTCAAACTATGGTGACACCTTTGAAAACACTAAGTTCACTTTTTTTCCTAATCAGTTCCAGAAACTTTTTGTTAAATTTTTTTTAGTTATAAAAGAAAGTTTTAATGGGTTTAACAACTTACTGTACATAATTTATTTTTAATAAATAGCAAAATAGTGATTAAAACTTTGGTTTTAGAAAATTATAGACCAAAGATCCAGATAAGTTTGAAATTTTAAAAAATGAAATTAATTATAAAGAATTTTTCCATGGGAAAATGCTTTTTCTTTGATTTTATTTTTTAAAGGTAAGATTTTAAAACTGGACATTAGTTAGAATTAGAAGGAACTAAAGGTTACAATTAAAGGAGAAGAACACATAATATCGACTTAAAATTTCAGAATGAAGCAAAATATTGAACATATTGAAGGATATTTTTGAATCACTTAATTTAAGTATCAATAGAGAATCTGCCTCTATGGATAAGGTGACCAGATTTTCAGATTGGTAAAGAGGGACACCTTTGACCGGGGGGGGGGGGGACTTGATTAAAACATTTATACAGAGCAACAAAAATTTTCATACAACGCAAAAATAGTACTGTAATATTTTTTTATTTCAACATAACTACAATTTACAAATATAAATTGTAGCTGTTGCCAAACATCAAAATTTTGATGGCGTGACCATGAGGATGATGCAACGGTCGCTAAGTGTGAAAATGGTCGTTAAGTGTGAAAAATGGTCATCAGTCACTTTTTTCAATGCCATTGTATCTTTGGTCACTAAACCCATTATACAACCTTTCTTGCCACAGTTCTTAAGTGAATAACTGTAGCTGATAAGTTAGTAACATAAGTGAATCTGGTTTCCCCATTTGACTTTGTCAAAAGGTCACAAAAGGCGATTATATGACCCCGGGACACTGAAACCATCATAAATACGAATCTGTTGCCAAACATCAAATTTTTGATCGCGTGACCATGAGGATGCTGCAACCGTCGCTAAGTGTGAAAAATGGTCATCAGTCACTTTTTTCAATGCCATTGTAACTTTGGTCACTAAACCCATTATACCACCTTTCTTGCCACAGTTCTTAAGTGAATAACTGCAGCTGGTATTTTGTATTTTGGATAGAATCTTTTTTTAAATAGTCTAAGACAATTTAAAAAAATAATCCACACAGAATAAATTGAAGCAAAACATTTCAAACTATTCCACACAGAATAAATTGAAGTAAAACTATTTTTAAAATTCTATGCACAATACATTTCAAAGTATTGTGCATAGAATTTTTAAAAATGGTTTATTTCAATTTATTTGGGATAGAATCTTTTTTTAAAATAGTCTAAGACAATTAAAAAAAAGAATCCACACAGAATAAGACTATTTTAAAAAATCCTATGCACAATAAATAAAATATTATTTTAAAATGCATTAGAAAAAATAAAAGAAAAAAACTCAGCTCACTTACCAGCAGGCAGGCACTCCAAGTCAATCCAGAATGATGTAGATGTTAATACAAAGAACTGAGCAAATTAAAATGGTGAAATTAGTCCCAGGGAAATATTTTTCAAAGAAACCTTGCTACCATTTTTCCCACACGAGCCGACCTCCAACCTCCATGCCCCTCCCCTCTGGGAAATCCAGGAAGGAACAGTCGCTACTTCTCTAGCCAAAGTATTTCCTGGAGCTCTATGGTACTGGGTCATCTTTTCTTATAAAAGGAGGTAAAAGGGGCGGGGGTGGTTCCATTTTCTTGCTTTAACGTTTTAATATCTTCAATGAAAGTATTGAGACAGAGAGAGAGGTTAGACAGAGTGTCTTTTGTTTTGCCCCGGTTAGGATTTCTTAAGCAAATCCACTGCGCTTTCAACATGAAGCCAGGAAATCGGGACTTTTTTAAAACGCCGCAGGACACGGGACAAATTGTTAGAAATCGTGACTGTCCTGCCAAAATCGGGACGTCTGGTCACCTTCATTTTAGAGGGTAGGCCTTTATGTGGTATGACAAAATTAAGGTCAATGCAGCATTCAAGAATCATTTTGTTACCCATGCCATCCTAAGAATTTGGAATAAACTTAAAATAAGGCTTCTTCCTAAGATATCTCTTTGGTTGTTCACCTCAAGAAGCCTTTCTCAGAAAAGAAACAATAGTAACAGCAACTTGATGAACTTATGGTGAAATAATATGTTTTATTCAAGGTTAATCTAATTTAAAGTTGAAGAAAAAATGGAGTTAGAAGGTATATTTGTTACTGGTCCACATATTTACAACTAAAAAAATGATTTAACTTAGATAAGAAAATCCATACCTAGAGTTTGCAAAAAGTGAGTCTGAAATTGCATTGTGTGCTAATGACAGACATATTATTTTTAAGATTTATAAAATGTTGAGATTGAATTTGGAAAATGGCTATGTTAAAGACTATGATTCAATGGACAAAGAACTTTGGTTAGAATCAATGGAAAAATATGTGAATGAAAGAATTGACTTGTATATTGAACTACAATCTGAAAGAAAACTTTTATAAAATAATGTATTGTTAGTACTTAATGCCAGGAAACCATCGAAGATGTATAAAGGAATTTTATATGTATGCTGATGAATGTAAATGTAATAAGGATACTTTTTATTACCTCTGGTGGACTTGTGTCAAAGCAAAGAGATAACGGAACCAGAACTTTATTTTAATTCAGAAGACTCTTAAAATAAATATAAAGCTAAAACCAGAACTTTTCTTTTTTAATGTGATAAAGAACTTGAAATAAAATTCAGAACCGTTACTCTGTTATGCCGACGGCGCTGAGGATTTTATATCCACAAAGATGGAAACATACATCAATTCCCACAATGAAAGAATGTAAAGGGGATAGTGAGGATGGCAAAACTGACTGTTTTAATTAAAAAGAATTTATATTTTTCCTACTTGAGGATTACTTCTGGATGCTCAAAATTGCTGCTTTATGCTCAAAACAGAAAAAAATGAAACTTTGATTTTAGGTTTTGATTATCAGATTGACTTTGCTGTTATAGAAATGAAGTGAATTAACTAAAATGTAAAGCAAAAAGTTGTGTTTGTAGCTTTTGCTGTACTCTAGTGCAATAGTTCTCAACCTGTGGTCTGCAGACCCCTGCAGAGCCATAATGCCACCACAAGGGGTCTGTGAAGGCTTGAAGAAATGTTATGATTTAAATCTTAAGTCTTGCAGGTCTAATAGACATGATCCGTGACCACAAAAGATATTTAAAAGGGGATCTGTGGTGAAGGAAAGGTTGAGAACCAGTGGTGAGATTCAATTTTTTTACTACCAGTTCTGTGGGCGTGGCTTGGTGGGTGTGGTATATGGCTTGGTAGGCGTGGCTTGGTGGGCATGGAAGGGGAAGGATACTGCAAAATCCCTATTTCCTCCCGATTAGCTGGGACTCGGGAGGCAGAGAATGGATGGGGGCAGGCCCAGTCAGAGGTGTTATACTGGTTCTCCGACCAGTTCTCCAGAACTGGTCAGAACCTGCTGAATGCCACCTCTGTTGAGAACCATTTCTCTAGAGCAATGAAAAAAGTCAGAAGTCACTGCTTTTGGTTTTTTTCTTTATCCTGCACCTTTGCCTATCCAACATAAAAGTCTCCTCCAGTTGACATGCATAACATTCTGGTTCTTCTATTCAGTGCAATTTTTTTTATTGGAAAGACCAGGCAATTCTTCTACCTCTTGACCACTAGGTGGCAACCAAGAGATTTGTGCAGCTGCTGGATAAATGTTCTTGAAAAGCTAGAATTGGGGGGGGGGGGGGGGTACCAGGGTGGGAGCTGTATCAGCCCAAAGAGTCAAGGATATGCAACTTTTGAATCTAACCATTTTATTATTTCCTTTATTATGATGATTTGTTTAATGACTTTGCAGTTCTATGATGCCTAATTATCTAAATTGAACCCCATTACAAAAGTACTTATTACATATATTTTTTTTACAAATGTAAAAAAAAAATGTGCTTTTTTCTGGAAAAATAATAAAAAGATTAAGGAAAGGACAACATGAACCAGGGCTTAAGGCTTCCTTGGGAAGGGAAGGGAATTCCCTGCCAGGCAGGTTCAAGCGTATAAAAGATGATTCCATTAGAAATGTTAACAGGCTAGTGAGTTTCAACCACTGATCTGGTTACCAACCCACTTATAAAAGTTTTAAAAAGTGACCACAAAAAGTGGCTGCACATCTTTCAGATGGAAAAGGCTGGTCCCTCAAAGAATCAGCAAAACCAATTGGAACCACCCATGTGCCAACAGAGAACAGATTGTTGCAGGCTGCCTGTCCCATGCACAGCAACACACACTATGTTGCCTCCAGAAAGCATCTGATGATAGGAGAACAGGAAAAGCACCAAACGCATGGAAGTGTGATGAACAAAGGTAGAAACCAGGAAACTAAGCGTTTCAATCCTGCCTTAATATGGAAGCTGGATGGGAGCCAGTCACTCCCTCAATCAACCCAAGCCACAAAGTTGTTGTTGTTGTGGGGAAAATCATTGTCATATACATTCTTGTGGGTTCATTTCTCATTCTTCCAACTTAATAAGATGTAGGTGATTGCAACTGGGAAGAATGTTGACTATTACAGGCCCAGGGATGGAATTTAGAACCATGAATGTTTTCCTGACACAGTATTGCTTCCAGTATCTGATGAAAGCTGTGAAAGTTCTTGCATATTGACTTCTCTGAACTTTTAGCTCACCAAATTGTAGCTATGCCGGGTTCTTTAAAAGGTGCTGAAGTTGAAATTTTGAAGTTTTTAGTTGTCTTAAAATTATTATTGCATTTTAATATTCTGTTGCAATAAACCAGCCAGAAAACACTGTTCTTAGATAGGCTACCAACATGGTAATATAACAAAATGTTTAACCACTAGATTCCTACAAATAAAAATTAAAATAATTTCTCTGGTCAGGATCAATATAAGTCTGTAGCAAAGTCTAAATAAACCATGACAGATACTTCAGTTCCTAAATCGACAATTCTACTGAGTATTTAATTGGCAATTACAGCATTTCATCCATTTCTTTAGTCAAATTAATCTTTTATGTAGAAGGGCATAGTTTGGAACAGGTTAGAACATTTAGATACCTTGGGGTGATTTTCCACTCGCAAGGGACATGGAAGGCACACCTGTAGGAAGTTATCACCCAGCCCTTTCCCAGAAAAATGAAATATCCTAGGAAATATTGAAAAGGCAGAATATCTATCTGGATGTGAAAAGGAAGAAACATGTTTTAAAAGACAGAATAGCTGCCTGCAGCTTCCTGCCCATCCTCCTTTGTCAATGAGCCATTAAAGCCTGAGCTCGTCCACTTTACATAATAAAGAGTTCTCCCCTTCAGCTTCAGAGTGATGGGATTAAGGCATGATAATATTGGCCCTTTACCCAATTCACCACATGGTATCTGAGAACTCAACCAAACCTGGATTCAAAACGCAGCCTAGAGAGTTGCCCCTGTATGGGCCTATGGGAGTCTGACAGCCAATCAGAATACAAGCTCAAGATCAAAGGCCAGAGAGGGCATAAAACCAGGGACTCAGCTTCTCTCCCTTCCTTCTCTTTTCTCCACCAACATTGAAGCATGTGATCACCTTTTCTGTTAGGACTCAAACCATGTGGTCCTGTCCACCAATAAACCATCTTTCCAAGCAGCCTCCATGTCTCCAGTGTCTTTTTCCCCAATTGGAGCCAAACCCAGAAGGACATTGCTTCCAACAATACATTGTAAGCAGCCAATAGGTCCTCAAATGCAATTAAACACTTATTTTACACAGGCGGAGGGCAGTTAGTACCTGCTGCCTTAAAACTTTTCGAGGGCAAAACATTGGTGCAAATTCTATATGGGGCACAAACAGGAATCCTTGCAAAGAAAGACTTGCTAGAAATCATATAAACCAAATTCCTGCGAGCCATTTTAGCTGCACCAAAAAGAACTCCAGATGCCCAGTTAAGAATTGAAACAGGCATGCCTCAAATTCAGGTAAGAGCCTGGAAGAAGATGATTATTCATTGGCTTAAAATGCATTTCTTTCCAGAGGGACTGTCCCCACTGGTGTTGACGGACAACTTCCCCTCCCGCTGGAAACAGGCAATTGATCACAAGCTGGGCTCTTATGGGCTCTCACCATATTCTTAATGTCCCTAGGCTTTAACCGAGCATGCAAGTAATAATCAATAGAATGAAGGACATGGAGTTCCAAGAAGAACTAAATAGGTTGCCTCTCCACAGTAGGGCTAGAATCAAACAGGGTGTGTGGGAATCGGCCAGATATCTAAATGATCTGATCTTCCTAAAACAAAGAATAGCATTTTTCCGAGCCAGATTTAACATTCTTCCTTCAGCATTTCTCCAGGGCAGGTATAAGAGAACTCCAATAGCAGAACGGGTATGGATATGTGGTAAAGGAGAAGTTGAAGATATTTCATATGTTTTATTGTACTGTGAGCTATACAGAGTTCATAGGTCTGCATATATTCTCCCCTTTACTAAAGAGATTGCCAAGGGAGGGCAGACAATTTTTAAGTAGGCTTTCTCCTCCAGGACTCAAACCCGTCTACCACGCATGGAGTGGCAAAATTCTATGTTGCTGCAATGTCCACAAGAAAAAAAATGGTTACAGAATTATAGCTGTCACCTTGTACCAATTATTTGGACATATCGCTAACAATTTCTGGACCATTGTATTTACTCCCATACTTATCGGCTTTTCACCCATGTAAACCAGGGAGTGACCTAAACAGTTTGAGAGCATGTAAGTTATTATCCACTTTTAATATCAGTACCTTTTAAATATATTTTCATGTCAGTACTTTTTAATATATTGTAAAAAGTAATGTTTATTGCTGGTCTTTCACCATAATAAAGATTATTATTACTGCTGTTCTGTGGGAAAGATTCTCAGATAAACATATGGGACTCTAGATACACTATGGCCTTAGAGTAGCCTCCTTATCTCCTCATTCCTTTGCCAAAAGAAGACCAAGCTTAACTTTAATAGGAAGGTTTTTTTCCAATAGATTCTTTGTCCCAAACAAATTACTGTTTTAAATACTGTAGAGTTGTCCACTCTTTTTCAACTGATTGGCCTAAATATTTCAAGAGTGAGTTCACTCCTCCCCATACCTACCTGAGATACCATTCTTGTCTGCAGCAAGAAAAATATTTTTAAATATTACCAGAAACTTAGGCAACATCCTGGTTTATTCACCATTGAGCCACAGAGCAAAGAGGAGCAAAATCAAAGAGTTTACCTAAAACAAATCTGGTATAATCTTTTTTCAAGAATATGTTAACTCCAGTGATTAATTTCATCAGGATAGTTTTGCAAGATTTGAACATTTCCTCTAACTAAACAATCTGAAGCCTGCTTTCTAGGAGCTAGAGGATTAAAAAAATATTTTAAAGAAAAGTCAGAGAAAAAAATGAATTCTCACAAACAATATGAAAGAGAAGAATTAGGTTTTCTAAAGATAAAGTATTCCCTCCTCCATCATCTTATAAGTAGGACACAATTCTATTTAGTTTTGTTTTTCTTTTAAAAGCTGTTTATTCAGGATTTGGGAAGAATAAAGCACATTTTATGAAGGAATTGCACAATCCTAATCTTGAATGTTTTACAATTATATTAACTTAAGAAGGATCCCCAAACAAACATTTAGATCAATTCTATTATATGCTGATGAGGGTAGCAATGAGAAATTGCTTTGCAAGCTGTGGGAAAAAGTATAGAAACTGCTCCATTGACCCAAGTGATTCAGGACAGCCAGTTTTTCATATTTTGAAACACGTTATCTCCCATCCTATCAACCCCCCCCCCTTGTTTATTTATATGTAATCCCAGCAACCCCTGTTGCAGTAATGGAATTGAGCATCCAGGATTGGGTTTGTGGTTTCTGAAAGAACATACCATCTGTACAATTGATTGATCTGTTATTTTTCCTGATACTGAATAATTTGTTTACAAAATATGCTCCTAATGTGCTTGTTGCTCATTGACATCAATGTTATCACCTGGCTATTCCTATTCTAAAATGGTATATAATTTTTAGCCCCAACATATATAAATGATGCTCTTCTCTGGAATTTATATTCCATTTTCTGATACAGTGTGATCTATTTTTAATGGCTGATTCCAAATTCTAAAAATAAGTGATAAGGAAAATTATTTATTTACATTTTCCATACTATATATTATTTTATAGTTATAATATAATGCTGCCCTTTGTTAAAAAATTACTTTGGATATATAGAAACAAAAGGCTAGAGAAACTGAGAAAATCCATGTTTAATCAGAATGTACGGTAATCCCTTTGCAGACGGGTCCAGCAACTAATTTCTTCTACTGATCATGATGGATAAAGAGCTTAACAAACTCCATCTAATAAAGTACATGCCACCCATGAATGCCGAGGTAGATGAAACACAACAGCAAGTTAAGGTAAACTAAAACAACAATGTGCCAAACAGCAGGGGAAAATGAAAGCAGGATTGATGGGAAAATGTAACAAAGAGTCAGAATGTGGACTTCCAGGAACAAGAATTGTTCAAGAACGGCTATAATCCTCCCAAAATTGTCTTCAGAATTGTAACGACATAACATGACAATGGTTGATGAAAACCAACTGTTGCATTCGCTGGCTGGGGAATTCTGGGAGTTGAAGTCCAGACATCTTCAAGTTGCCAAGGTTGGGAAACGCTGTTTTATTGTACACCACCCAGAGTCCTTCTCTGAGGGAGATGGATAGTTCAGAAATGTGAAATATAAATGAATGAATCAATGAATCAATCCATCAATCAATGAACATTATTCTAGCTTTTATTCAATAAACCTCTTGTTTTCTGTGTGTATGCCTACTGGTGACCAAGATCTTGGAAATAATTTTTCTGTTTCCCCTTTCCCTCTTTTTAAACTATAGGTATCTCCATACAGCTATCATTTTCAATCTTTAAACACTCAGAATAATGTTTAAGTGTCCTATACTTGGTTATCACCACCACTAAACAGTGGACTCTTCCTCACAATCACATTAATAGCATTCTTGATACAGCATGACTGACAGGTAGGAGTATGAGCTGAAATCGGAGAAGATTGACTTGGGCCATTAGGTGAGCCCTCATATCTCCATCACATGAGTTGAAGCAGGGGTTTATGTGGTGAACCAAAAATGGCAGATCAATCAGGCAGCAACTGGCTATGAGTAGCAGCATCCAAAGCAGCCCAGCAAGAAGCAAAATGGTGCAGGAATATGCATACCTCACAATGGAATGTTCAGCTCTGTAAACCCACTGTTGACAAAATCAAGACAAAAGTTTTTACACTTTCACTGGGGAAAGAACTGTGCTTCTCAAAGCTGCTAAAAATGACTTCAAAACAAGGTTTCGCAAAATGCATAGAGACTCTGTAGTGCCTAGATTTATTATTATTTTTTGCAAAGTATTGTTGAGATATTACATGGACAAATCCCTCTGCAGGAGTCCAGGCCAAAATGGTCATAGAAGGCACTACACTGTCATCAGAAGGGGATCCCATAGAGGCCAATGAGAGCTAAGAAGATTCCAGCTTCCTAACCACATCATCACTAATACTGTTGATTTGACACTCTAAACATGCGTGGGAAAAGGAAGGAAGCACTTTATTAAAATCTGTACAGATAAGGTGGATCTAAGCTGACTCTACAAATAGCGAGGTGATGTACAAGCAGATATGTCTTCTGTGCAAGGTATTTCATACGTGCTTAATGGAATATGAGGATGAGCCCACTAAAAATTACAAGAGCTGTCTATCATTCCCTCCAGCTGATTTCCGATTTCAGTTGGAAAGCAAAAACTGGCATTCAACCAATGATAGTGTGCAATGATAGTATGGCATTTAACCTTCATGAGGAGGAAGAAGCCCAGAGGCCAGAAGATGAGGTGAGACAAAGGGAAAAAAACTAATTAAAACTATTCACCTCAGGATAGGTACCACGAACTTACATCTGCATATACCTGTTCAGCACAGCTGAGTTAGACTTTAATTGGCTCCACTGAGAACAAGCAGAGTACAAGAGCACCATGCTCATCCTGGAATGGCTGTCTGAAATGTCCTAAAAATCCCCAAGAGTTGGATTCTAGCTCTCTTCTCATCATTTTGGTTGCACCTTTTCGCCATCCTTTCCAGGCCTTAAGGAGGAGAAAATATTCTCTTCTTTTTCAGAATTTCAGGATTTGTTTTCAGGGTTGGGCTGAGGGCCTGGCCTATTATTTTATTAGCAAACTATTAAAGGGCTCTTTTATAAGTGAGCCATGAAGTAGCTTCAACCAAAACTAGTTCATTTAAATCGGTTTGTCCATCCTTTTGCTTGATGTAGCCATTGTTAGAATCAACAGTTAGCTAATACCCACTTTGACACCAGAAGAAGCTACAGAGGCTGGCCACAAACATTTCAGCTGTTGGAAGAAATATCCATCTGGGTTCAGTTCCAAATGGTGAGAAAGACACTGGAAACATGGAGATTGCTTGGAAAGATGGTTTAATAGTGGATAAGACTACATCATTTGAGGTCCTGGGCAATCAAGCACATGGGAGAGGGAGAGGGAGAGAGGGAGAGAGGGAGAGAGAGAAATGTATACTTCCTCTTGGGCTTTGAACTTGCTTCCTGTTCCTGTGAAAGAAATATATTCCAATTTGTTGTCAACTCCCATGGGGTAACTTTGTAGGTTGTCTTGAGTCCCAGGCTTGGTTGAATCTTGCTGGGTGATGTAATGAAGGGGCTTAATGGCTTTGTCCTGGTTTGGATCTTGACTGAGGGCTAATCCTGTCACCCTGGAGTTGAAGGTCTTTTATCTTGTAGATAAGGTGGCCTAGTCTTTCTGAGGCTATTAACAAAGGTGGGAACTGCTTTCCAAGAGCATGTTTCTCCTTTTCTCTTCCAGGGAGGTGTCTGCCTTTTTAATATTTTCTAGAATATTTCATTTTTCTAGAAAAGGGGTGGGTACTAACTTTCTACACAGTTATAGAAGTGTTAGTATGGCTGGCCTTTTGCAGCTGTCCTGAAGAATTTTGCAAGTGGGTCTATTACAGCAAGGAAAGGTAATATTAAACTGTGGTCAAGAATTGATCAATGTCCAGGCACAGATCCAGAGGTAAAAAGGTCATCATTAGCATGTTAAAAAAAATTAGAGGTTGAAAATTTTAGCTAATTAAGTGCCCTCCTTATGCTTATATGGGATGTTAGCCTAAATTTGCCAGAGAGGACATCATACTTCTCTTTAATTCTTAGAAATAAAGTGTTGAACTGCAGTTTCCTATCTCAGCCCAATTATTGGCTCAAATTGTGTTAGGTAAAATAAATCTAGTGTTGGGCTGACCAACATGGCTTTGATTTTGGCCTCTGACTGTTCCTGGGTAAAGTCCTAAATCATATGGCTTTCCAGGGAATTCATAATAGGTTAGCAGGACCCTCTTTTGATTCTGTGGCCCTAGATTGTCTCTCCCCATCTAACCCAACCCTTCTTTATTTTACAACTCGCATCTTGCTATCAAACTATTTTTCCCTTCAAAACCTTCCTTCACTTTGCAGTTTCCACAACCCGAAACCAATGACACCTCGATCCAATTAAAGAGAAAGAGAAAAGTTATTTTCCCCCTAAATTTTTATTTTATTCAAAAAGATCAAACTAAAAAAAAAATAAAGCAAATTAAACCGGAACATTAAAATTAAAGTGAGAAAGAGGAAAGTTCGTTCCGAGATGCTATGGAACAAATCGAAGAAAGCACCGATCGGAGCTCCTGTTCAGTACTGGGTGGTTTCTTTTATCTATCGCCAGTCGCTGCCTTGTATTTATCATCTCCGCCCTTTTCGTAAGCGCGCCCTGCTTGTGAAAAGGCTGCTTCTCTTGGGCGATTAGCTGCAGCCCCAAGACCTACGCACCCAGTTGACACTCAGCGGCAGGTACAACCCGTAGCAAGCGGCCCATTCCGCGCCTACGCGGGCTCCCACATCCGGTCCACCGCGCCAACGCGGGAGTCCGGGAGCGCCCTGCTGCACGTGAGGGGTGTGTCCCCGCGGGCCGGGCTGAGAAGTGGCGAGGTTCGAGGTCGGCTCCTCCCGCCTGAAGACGCGGAAGTGGCAGCCTCCGGCGGAGCAACAGCAGCAGCAACAACAGCACCAGGACCCAAAGAGGGACTGGGTGGGACATGGCGCCGACCGGGCTGAAGGCGGTCGTTGGCGAGAGTGAGTGTGAACGGGCCGTGTGGGTCGCTTAACATATGCGGGGTTCGTGGCTGTGAGGAATGGTAGCTTTCTCGGGATGGGGGGGCGCGAGTAGCGCCTTCCGTTCCACGTCGCTTTTTCCCGCCAGTTTTCCCGGGGTTTATTTGTCCTACGCTTTTGGTAGCAACAGGGGCTTCTCTGATAGGAGCAGGCTTATTGGGGAAGGTGGGGGGAGGAAGGGCGGGCTGACAATCCAGTCGCCGCCTCCTCCTCCTCCTCACCCGTTTCTCATGCCCCACTGAGGTCCGAATATGGAGATAGACTTCCTCAATTCTGGCGATCGTTGTTGCTTACGTTTCTTCGTTCTTCCTGCTGCTTCCTACATTCTTCGTCTCCACGCACAGCAGTCTATTCTGTCTTAACTAAACCGTCAACATATTTGCAATCACTAATCATGGAGAAGACTCAACTCCTTATATAAAGCCTTAATTTTTGTCTTAATGTGTCCTTAATTTGTTTTTTTCCACAGAAATAGTACCAGATTTCATTGCTGACATATTTTAGAGTATCATGCTGGTTTCTCCCCCCCCTCGCCCCTAAATCAAACACTCTTGTCTTTATGTCAGTGTGATTTATCTTCTACACTCTGTAGTAAATCTGAATTTGCATTCTCTTCCTTAAACTACCAGATGCTAAGGTTTTATTAGTTTAAACAGTCGAAAATACACGTTTTTTTCCTTCTCGCTAAATTTGAGTCATGCACAACATTAAGCCATGATATAGTTTTTATCGACTTAGCCTGTTTAGGGAACCATCACTCATAGCTTAACATATTTGAACTAGGGCATTGTGATTTGTTTGACAAAGGGTAATTTAAAAATGAGACTTAGAATACCTTCTTCCAACTCAGGTTTAAAAGTGGAGGCTTGAATTGCTCCTCTTCTAAGTAAATTTTATTTGTATCCCGAAGGGTTCCATATCCAACACACCTTCCTCTTATTTCTCCCACAACAACAACCCTGTGAGGTAAAGGGTTGGGCTAAGAGAGAGGAAGTGGCCCAAAGTCACCCAGTTGGCTTTCATAGTTAAGGCGGAACTTGAACTCATAGCCGCCTGCTTTTTAGTTTGGTGCCTTAACCACTTCACAAAACTGGTTCTGTATCTTCATAAGCTTATAAGCATGTCTTCATGTTTGGGAATTCATTTCTTAGTAAACTATTTCATAGTTAAATATTTAATTTCAATGTATCACTGATAATGGCCTACAGTTGCAGGTGCAGTTGTAGGCCACTATCAGTAAGTAGCATGTACAGCTTTGAACCTTTCTTAGTTACTTAAAATAAATGCCCTTGAAACTTGTACATCCTTGTTGCCTTATGAAGTTATTTAGCACCTGCCTAGTGTAGCCTCAAGCCCTAAAACCTCTTGATTTTTATCTTTCTGATAAGACCCAGTACTTCTTGCTCTGCAATAAATCCCAAAATTTAGTAATGGTATTTTTGCTCAATTTCCTTATTTGAACTAAGAAAAGTATTGATTAAACCAATCAGGTGTTTCCAAAATATACTGAGGAAATATATAATTTTTGAGATTGTTTTTGAGATTGTTATTCCAACACATAGAGAGGGAACTAGGCTAGGTAAGACAGAATTAAAACATTGTAGTAGGAATTGATTAATGTTAAATACTTATTCATGTTTTGATTATCATTGATGTGATCTATCTAGTTGTACTGACTGAGCTCATTTTAACTCCTTACCTCTGGTATAGTTGAAACAAAATGGCCTCCCCTTCGCCACCATAAAATATGGTACATATTCAAAAGTTTGTGTGTTTTCTGGTCCAAGTTTTCCATTTCAGCCAGAGTCCAGTTGATGATTCCAGCTGAGTAGTGTATCACTGGAACTGCCCATGTATTAATGGCTTTAATTATGTTTCCAGCATTCAGCTTTGATTTTAATATTTTGCGGACCCTCCTGATGCATTCCTGTTGCGTTGACTCTTTGACTTTTCTATTCAAGATGTTATCTGCTTCCAATATGCCTAGGTACTTGTAACCATCATCCTTTGCTAATGCTTTCACTATATTTCCATTTCCCAGTTCTATTCCTTCTGTTTTTTCCATTTTTCCTCGCCACATGGATTGTATAGCACATTTTTCAAGCCCAAAGTTCATTTTGATGTCACTGCTGAACAATTGAACTGTGTTGAGTTGTTGTTGTTTTTGTTATTATTATGTTAATATTTGGTGAGATTCACAGTCTTTGGGGCTGGTTGTTAGCTCAACAGCTCGAGTCCTAACCAAGAACCTATGAACTGTTAAGGTAACGTCGGAAGATAGAAGGTGTTCCAAGTAGGGCGTTTTTTTGTAGAATCAGAATGTTCAAGTTTGATAAATTTAACATTTTCAAATAGCGAGGTAGCCCTTTGGATATTGTTCCAAGGGCTCCAATTACAATCGGGACAACACACGATTTCTTTTTCCACAGTCGTTCAACTTCAATTTGTAAGTCCCGGTATTTTGTGATTTTTTTCTTGCTGTTTATCTTCAATTCATGCATCTCCAGGTATTGCAATGTCAATGACCCATACTTTTTTCTTTTCAACTATTGTTATGTCAGGTGTGTTGTGGGCCAAGTGCCTGTCAGTCTGGATTCTGAAGTCCCACAAGATCTTGACTTTCTCATTCTCTAAAACCTTTTCAACCTGATATTCCCAGTGGTTTTTGCTGTACTCAAATCCAAACGTTTGGCACAATTTCCAGTGAATGATCTTAGCAACGCTAAGTAGTCAGTTTGTGAAATTTTGCTGCACCCACTGATCAAGTGGTTGACTGTCTTGTCTTTCTCGTTATAGAGGCAACATTTGCTGTTGGTGGTAACATGTTGAATTTTTGTCTTCATGTAGTTTGTGGCTAAGGCTTGTTCTTGAGCTAGAATAGAATAGAATAGAATTTTATTATTTGTATGCCGCCCTTCTCCGGGAGGACTCGGGGAGGCGAACAATTCAAGGGGGAAAAGGGGGAACATAAAAAACGAAATACAAATAGTAAAAGTAAGCAACAGTCGCACAGCCATACATGTCGAGAGGGGAGGGAACTCATCACCCCCAGGCCTGCCGGCAAAGCCAGGTTTTGACGGCTTTTTGGAAGGCCTGGAGAGAGGTGAGGGTCCGAATCCCTACGGGGAGTTCATTCCAGAGGGCCGGAGCTGCCACAGAGAAGGCCCTCCCCCGGGTAATAGCCAGATGGCATTGGCTGGTAAATGGCACCCGGAGGAGGCCACCCCTGTGAGATCTAATGGGTCTGTGGGAGGTAATTGGCAGCAGGCGGTCTCTCAAGCTGCCAAAATAAAGCCTTCTGTTTCTTTTTTCAGTGTTCCTGATCTTAACCAGTTCGAACTTAGCTTTTGGTCAGCTTTGCCTTCAATACTTTTCAAGTATTGGCATAGCTTTGCTTTTCCAATTTTCAGCTCGCTTCTCAATTAGTTCTTATATACAGCTTTTGACTTTGTTGTCTTTAAAAGACCTCCTTTATTTACTTCCTTAATCATTGGTTCTTCACTTTTCTGGATGTAATCATTCAAGCTGTGTTTTTCTTCCACAGTCTGTTTTACTTGTAGGAGTCCTCGACCATCCTCTACTCTTGGTAGATATAATCAGTCAACATCACTTTTAGGGTGCAGAGAATCATTCATTGTCATAAGCTTCCTTGTTTTTCTGTCCAAATTGCCCAACTCCAGCTGTGTCCAGTCAATTATTCCTGCAGAGTATCAAATCACAGGTATTGCCCAGGTATTTATGGCTTTTATTATGTTTCCTCCACTCAATTTGGACTTTAATATCTTGCGAATTCGTCGAATGTACTTGGCTGAAGTTAATTCCTTGATTTTATTATGCATTAAGTCAGAGGCCTCTAAAATTCCCAAGTACTTGTAGTCTTCTTCTGGTTTTACTGTCTTTATCATTTCTTCATTCTCAAATTGCGTTCCATCATCTTCTAGGACCTTGCCTGCTTTGGTTGTCATTGTTGCACATTATTATTGTTGTTGTTATTGTTGTTGTTATTATTATTATTCCCTGAAAATTTTGAGACTGTTTTTGAGACAGGAGAAAGGTTAGTACGTTGCTGATATATTAGACTTAAGAATAAATACATAAATATTCTAGCTCATGTATCATAAATAGTTGGATTTTAATTGGTAGTATTTTACAATACTACCAATTTACAATCCAAAATATCTTTTCACTTGAAGCATTATTCTACAGTTAATGGCCATACAGATCAAGATCTTCAGTTAGCAAAAGAGAAATATTCCAATTTTGCGGATTTAGGATACAACCCAATCTAAAATCCAATGATACATGCACAATTGCATTGTTTGTTTACATTGTTTACAACTTTATGAGATGTGCAAACAATGATCTGATTTCCTTCAGGAATGAAATGAGATTGCATTAGTTTAAATAAAATTGTTGAATATTTTGCTATTCTTCTATAGACATTTTAAAACAATAGTTGCAAAAAATATGCAAATGTACTTCTTTTGAATGTGAAGATATTTTAAACAAGACTGAAATCTTGTTAGTCTTTTATAAATAAATCTATTTAGCAATTATTAGGTGCAGTAAGCATTTTTTTATATTAAAAGGAGTGTGTCTCATGTACTTTCAGAGTAATTTTTATTTTCCTTTTTGTGTATCATCAGATTCCTATGACTTGTATTGTTAAGTAAATAACATTTTAGTACAAAACATATTACCGTATTTTTCGGAGTATAAGACACTTTGAAGTATTAGACGTACCTAGCTTTTGGGGAGGAAAACAAGGTGGGGAGTGGAATCTGCCTTTGCCTCCTTGCAGAAGTACAGAAGATATACGCTGTTTATGGTGTTACATTTCAGACTATATTTGTACAGATGCTGTTAAAATTGATACGGCTTTCTGGAAGTATACATTATTCTCTGCTATTTAAAAGAAGATACAATAGCACTGGGCCTCTTCAGATCAAGCATTTATTTTAAAAAGCTGCTTCATTTTGTTAAGTTGTCTAGAACAGCAATTTTAAAGTAGTCTTTAAAAAATAAGTGTAATAATTTGAACATTCTATAGGCTTTTATAGTTATTGACTTACCTCCTTGCAGGTTAAAAAAAAAAAATCTGCCTCTGCCTCCCAGCAATTTGCCTCATTGCAGCAAACAGCAAGTTTCCCTTTCAATTTCAGTTTAAGCACAGGCTTCCCGATGATCAGCTGTTTCAGGCTGCAGGTATTGCCATAGCCTATTGCTGCCTCCACAAGCCCCATTTTCTCCATTTGCTGCAAGGAAGTAAATTGCAGGGAGGCAGAGGCCAAAGGATGGGGGCCGGTGGGGGGGTGGGCTACATTTGGTATATAAGACGCACACAAATTTTCACCCTCTTTTAGGGGTGGGGGAAGGGTACATCTTATACTCCAAAAAATGCAGTAGTTTTCATTGCACTTTGATTCTTTCATCAACCTATCATCATTTGACTGAAAAAGATTTATACTAAAATTTCAGGATGTTGGCATAATTCCCCTTCAACCACAAGTTCAATACATAGGAGGAAAAGAACCTATTAATCTTCTGTTCCACACATTATGCCTGAAAATATTCTGCATGTTTTATCTGTATGTGAGGACAATAATTTTGAAAAGTTATTGGCGGAATCTATACCTTGAAGTTAATATTGTAACATTTTTATAATCTTATTGAATATTTGATTTAAAAGATAATTAATACAAAGTAAAAAGGAATGACAGAATAAATGCAGAAAAGAAAGAAAAATATGCAGAAAGAAAAGAATATAGTAAAGAAAAAAATATATAAATTATCTCCCCTTTCATAACAAATATAACCATTTTAGTAACATCACTTTCTCTTAAAATACAATAAATGATCTCTGCTTTCTACATTTCATTTTCTATCTCTAAGTAAATCATTAAAACCTCATTCAGTCCTAATCAGTGAATATATGTATTTTAACCTTGATCAAATAAACTTGCATCCCTTCCCTTTATCTTTAATCTTGATCTTTAATCCCTTGAAATACTGCCCTAGAATTTGATTTGTATTCTTTTTTGGTCCCTTCTCATAAAACCATTCAGAATTTTAAGATTCTTTTGTAAATCAAATATAGGAAAGTTAGCCATATCACTGGTTGGGTTTGCTATTTCTATATTTTCTTTTCATTTTTAAGACATCAGCCAATTTTACTTGTATAACCGGTATAATATCTTTTCCCATATCATTCTTGTAGACGTCATTTTTAAATCCACATTCAAATCAGACTCAGTCTTGTCCAGTATAACTTGTTTCTCTTCCATTATGTCTTTTAAATACAGGCTATCTATAATGACAGAGATTTTTAAAAGTAAAACAAAATTCTTTAATATATCTGATGTTAAAGTATTTTGCCGCATTCTGTATTAGTAAATCAAATTGTATTCCTTAATTGTAATCATAGTTCCTTCCGATTTTCTCTAGTGTTCAGCCTTCAAAATCTGTTTTTTTTTTAAATTCAAAACAGGAGCATTTATAAGACTTATGATTAAGATTTATAATTAATTTCAAAATCTCATTTCAAATATATATGGATCTTTCCAAAATCTATATTTTAATCACCCTTTTGCTGTTTATTCAAAAATAAATGAATTTTTCAAATCCTCAAATCTGTATTCAAACTGTTTTTCTAAGGATTAAAGATTAAAAGAAAGTTAGTCATATCACTGTTTTCATTTGTTATTTCTATATCTTTTTAATTATTAAGACAGCCAATTTCACTTGTATATTCAGTGTAGTATCTTTTTCTATATCACTCTTTAAATCCACATTCAAATCAGACTCAATTTTGTCTGGTAAAACCTGTCCCTCTTCCATTACCCCTTTTAAATATAGTCATAATGGCAGAGATGAAAAAAATATTTTGCCCCATTCTGTATTAGTAAATCAAATTGTGTTCTCCTTTAATTATAATCTTAGTTCCTTCTGGTCTCCTCTAGCATTTAACCTTCAAAATCCTTGGGTTTTTTTTTAGAATTCAAAATAAGTGAATTTATAATCTTTATAATTAAGCTTTATAATTAATTGCAAAATCTTATTTGAAATCCATCTGGACCTTTGGTCCATTTGTAAATTTCCAAAATCTATGTTATCATCACCCCTTTGCTATTTATTCCAAAATAAATGAATTTTTCAAATCCTCAAACCTGTATTCAAAATCTCTTTTGCTAAGGATTAAAAGAAACAGACCAGGTACTCTAAAGTGTGCCGTTGCAAAGGTTTCTAATAACTTAAAAGCAATTAAGCAATTTCTGAAAGAAGTGAAGCCGAGCAAACTTTATGTCCATCCAAGCTTCTTTAGGTAACAAGAGAGTCCAGGTTCTCTTGGATTCTAAAAGACAGCAGAAGCATTCAATTCAGTGGTAAACTCCTTTGCAATCTATGTCTTCATCTAAATAGAAATATATTGCCGCTATAATCCAGATTTTTTTTACATTTAATGACAATTTTGCATTTTCTCATTACATTGCATATAAACAAATTTACAAAACAAACTACCAAAAAGGGCCACAGTGGCATTTGGAAAAAAGCTATGATTTATTTTTAAAAGCCCCGATATTAACTTTCAGGTTGTCATTTAATAAGTCCAGCAGCTAATTTTCAAATAAATGTAGCTCAATTTATACCTACAGTATTTCCAGTTGCGTTTCTTTCGAAAATGACTTGTTTTATTCCTCCACTTCAAAATTTTGAATAGTTATCCCTTTTCCCCAAATCTTTTGTCCCTATCATTTTTCCTTTCTCCTTCCATCTTTTTCCTAATCTACTCTAGTACTTTCCAGATTATGAACCAATTTTGGAGGCGATGTAAAGATAGAGATATGCTATCATATCCATCTAAGTAAATTATTTACTTAACAGACCCAGTCTTAAAGTGATAAAATAACTTGTAAAATTGTATACGCTCAGCCCAACTCAGCTGACAGGATTGTTGTAGAGAAAATAGGAGGAGCAAAGGGAGTATTGGTCTATGACAGTGATGGCAGATCTTTTTGGCACTGAGTGCCCAAACCAGAATATGCATGTGCTGGAGTGCCAACAACCCAAAGACCAACTGGCCAGTGTGCATGCACACACTGACCACCTGCCCTTCGGGTTTCCAGAGCCCACATGCTTGCCGGCCAGCTGGTCTTCGCACACCCTGCAGTGCTGGCCAGCTGGTCTTCGGGTTTCCAATGCTCCAACATGCACAAAGACCAGATAGCTGGTGTGCGTGCCCACAGAGAGGGTTCTGCATGCCACCTCTGGCACGCGTGGCATAGGTTCACCATCACGGTATATGACCTGCACTCAAAGAAACCTCCATCATGTTTGATCTGGTCCTTCAAGTTCCCCAATTAATGTCTGCTAATTTTTTTGTATACATGATGTACAATGACAATAAAAGCTTTGAACTAAGCCTTAATTCTTCTAGAGCTTTATTTTAATTCTAGACCACAGAAAGGAAGGGTGGAACATAAAACACCCACAAAATGAAGTGTGCTTTCCGCCTAGTCCCTTGTTTGCTGTCTTATCTTCCATTGTAGTGAAAACCTTAATTCAGGGCTGCCACTTATTATCCTTTTCATTACCATTAAGATGCAGACCTGTTTAAAGGATATCTATGAATAGGAACTGAACAGAAATAATTGGTTTAGAAGTCACATACTGTTACTTGATAAATATTGCATTCTGTTCTTTGTAACATCATGTCCAACATGTATATCAGTGGTGGGTTCCGGATCCCGTTGCAACCAGTACGGTGCAACAGGGCCGGCATCCACCACATGAACATGCGCTGTTCACGCATGCGCCCTTACCTCTTGCGACGCCTCCGCGAGCCTCTGCAATGCTCCAGCTGCTCAATGGAGTTTTGTGCAGGAGCCATGCGTGGAAGTGCCAAAGAGCTCAAATACAGATAAGGAGCTCGGGCGGGTTGGCCCTCCGGAGTACTGTATTAGAATGGTATCCAGTGCTCCGGGCAGGCACCGGTACGCCCATATCGGGGAGTACCGCCTACAACCCATCACTGATGTATATCCATTTGCATCTGGTTGAAAGTTTTAGCTGATGTTTAGTACAGTGTAGGGAAGTCAGTCTTCTTCTCTAAACTGCCCAGAAGCATGCAAATGTGATGGGTTGGGGGTTTAGAAAGTTGATAAAATAAATAATAAATAAATAAAGACACCAGGCTAGAAACTTGAAACTGAGTTCTAGTTTTACCTTAGGCATGAAAGCTGGCTGGGTGACTTTGGGCTATTTATTCTTGCTCTGTCCAACTCTTGTCACATGGTCATTGTTGCAAGAAAAATAATAGGAAGGAATATTAGGTATGTTCGCCATTTTGAGTTATTTCTAAAAGTATTAAAGCAAAATAAAATCATTATAAAAATATCTCATCTAAATGACATTTACCTGCATTGATATAACAAACTGTAAAGTAAAGATGTACAGTCTAAAGCTGCATGCAGGATTTAGTCCCGGACCCCTCCAAATATTGTTCAGAAATTGTAAGTTTTAATGTGATGGAAGTGAAAAACAATTATATATATATTATTAGAATTGTCTATTAACAATTAATAGTTACTAATTGTCTATTAACTATATCTAATGTTGCAAATAAAATCAACTCAGATTTAGTTTCTGCTCTGATCCACTCCCAACATGCCTGGATAAAATGACCCTATCCTATAGCAGGATTTAGTTACTATAATTCTCACAACATAATAAGACAACTGTTATGCTTCATACAATTTATATTTGGCTGAAGGCTACATTTCAGAATCAAGTGTTTCTATGTACATTTGATAGCTCTTAGTTTTTCATTTATTGACATTTTATAGATTTCCTAGAGTTCCTTTCCTCCAGGAGCTTAAAGTGATGAACATAGAACTCCCTTCCCCAATTTCACCTCCACCATCCGGTGAGGTAGGTTCAGCTGGAGAGAAAGAGAAAAAGAGGGGGAGGGGGGAAACCCCCAAATCACCCAGTGGGCTTCTGTGACTTGGGTTTCCAAGTCATCCTTTCCTATCAAATTATGTGACCCAGAGATTCATATTCCAAGATAGGAAGATAGCTGTTTTTCAACAAAATTAACAACCCTTTAGAATTCATGTGAAATGCTAAATTGGGACTAATGGAAAGTTGGAAAAAAGAGTTTCCAATCCCATTATAGCTGAAGTTAAGGGAATGAAAAAGAAACATACATGAGTTCAAGTCCCAGTGCAACTTGTTCCTATAACAAAATGTTCATCATTATTGAACATTTTGAACAAGTAGTATTTTTAGCCTAAAGAACAAAATGCTTTTCTATCCATTTGTAAAAGTCATAGGCACTCAAAATGTTCCTGACAGACTGTGATTTCCTTGCTTTTTAGCCAAAATATATTTGTACATTATGATAGCCATAATCAGGCTGTGTACAGAGGGATGCTGCCCTTAAATGTGAAAAAACCCAGCATTCCTTGTTTCCTATTCCTATAAGTAAAATATAGGACAAAAATGGAACCTAACCTAACCTCACCTTAACCCTAACCCTAAAACCAGAGTAGTGGCTGATGTCTTTTTAATAAGGAATTAAGGTATTACCAATTATACCTGTTTGATGGAACTGGAACCCACAGTTCTAGTATTGGCTCCAGAATTAAAATCTCTCCCCAAAGCTGACATAAATGAAGATGATAATGAAGATGATCTCAAGACACTCTGATTCAGAGAAAAAGTTGTTTCCCTTCTATATATTGGAGCTGATCCAATCATAAATATAAAATTAACATTTGGGAAATGATAATTTTGATGATTTAGATAGATAGATAGATAGATAGATAGATAGATAGATAGATAGATAGATAGATAGATAGATAGATGATAGATAGATAGACAGACAGACAGACAGACAGATAGATAGATAGATAGATGATAGATAGATATTCTTTTTATGATCCTGTGATCCCTTGCATTGGGGTTGTGTCTGGGCGATTAAATGAAGCTCAGCGTTTACTGGACAGATGCCCTTACTGACACCTATGAAGAGTTTGCAGCAGATATTGTCTCTTTGCGCTAATAGAGAAACATCTGTCACTGCCTAGGATTGAACTTCCAACCTTCTGCATGGGAGGCAAGTGTCTTCACTTCTAGGTCACTGTGCCATTCATTCATTACTATATATACTTCTGCAGAATCCCATCTGTAGGTAAACCAACCCTCAAATTTTTAACTAAAATATCATGGAAAACCGGCCAGCCATAGATAAGCTGAGCCTTAAAATTTTTGTATATTTTAATTTACAATCGGTTTTTCTATAGGTTTTCTAGTCAGAGCCTTGGGTGGTTTGTGCTTGTTTGCTACTATCTTTGCAAGTTAACACTAATACAAAGGGGTTGTAAAGTGCAATGCTAGTGAATATTAATCTGGAAGATCTAACTGAATATTTAAGTGCTTAAATTATTTTTAATGTTACAACTGATAAATAAATGCTTTTTACATGTTGATTTAAAAAGAAATAGTGAAAGTTTCAAATCCAGTATGTTTTCATGATTAAGTTGTACTTCAGTGAAGAATCTTAGTTTCAATCCCCATCTGATCCTGAAGCTATTCACAGTTGGAACCTCTGTGTGAACTAAATCCATCCTCATATGGCTATATGATGAAGGTCAAATATTCAGAGATTTCCATGTACATTACTTTAGACTTGAGAGACCGCCTACTGCCAATTACCTCCACTAGACCAATAAGATCCCATAGATTAGGCCTCCTCCGAATTCCATCAGCCGGCCAATGTCGACTGGCAACTACCCGGAGGAGAGCCTTCTTGGTGGCTGCTCCGACCCTCTGGAACGAACTCCCCGTGGAGATTTGTACCCTCACCACCCTCCAGACCTTCTGCATAGCCCTTAAAGCCTGGCTGTTCCGACAGGCCTGGGGCTAAAGACTTTAACCCCACTCGAATGGTATGACTGTTGTGCTTTTTTAACGGTGTATTGTTTTCATGTTTGTAACTTGTCTGTTGTTCCCCTTCCCTTATATTGTGAGCCGCCCTGAGTCCCCCCAGGGAAAAGGGCGGCATACAAATAAATCAAATCAAATCAAATCAATCAGACTTCATGAGGAAATGCAGGCTATGGTTATAGGAAATAGCATAAAATGGAAGACTTATCTGTTTTGCCAAATATAGAAACCAGACTTGATACTACGTTGCCTGCCTGATCACTCAATTGGTTCAAAATGATTTTTTTTCATTAAATGAAAGTATATAAAAAAATTTCAAGAGCTTTTATCAGTAGCAATGTTCAAAGGGATGGCTGTACAAGAGTGAATGAATAGGTGTGAATCATTTCCTGCTAGAGAACTTCTTAAGGACAAAACCAAATGAGCCTGGAAAGACGGAGGCACTGAATAATATACTGAATTAAGAGATCGGGTGATGGAAAAATAATTCAATAGTTTATCACCTACCTTGTTGAAAACTCTATGGGAATACTATTTTAATATGCCTTCATAATGTGTCTTAGATATTTCCCGTTTGGTTTTTCTTTACTATTCCTTCAAACAGTACCCAGTATAACCATGACTTCTATTTTCTTTTTAAACAATTTTTCAAAATTTCATTTGTATCTTTATTGTGTTTCAATTTTACAATATTTTTATTCAAATTTGCATTCCTCCCTTTTTTTTCTTTAGTTCAACTTCTTATTTGTTCGTATATAATTGCTTTGAAGGAAGGGAATTTGAATATGATCGAAATTGACATTCTTATGTCGATTTTTAGAAGTACTGTAACAAACCAGATTCCACATCCGAGGAGGAACAATACCTTCTTTTGAGAGGGTTATAGAGAAAATGGCCTTGATGTACACAGGGAAGATTCAATGATCAGTTGATATGGCTTGAGTCCATGTCAAGAAAACTTTTACCCAAACCCTTCATACAGGACAGTGGTGGGTTTAAAAAAATTTTTGAACCTACTCTGTGGGTGTGGCCTCCTTTGTGGGAGTGGCTGGCCAGCCATATGACCTGGTGGGAGTGGCTTGCTGGCCATGTGTTTTCTTTCTCTCTCTCTGTCTCTCTCTCTGTCTCTCTCTCTCTCTCCTTCCTTTTGTCTCTCTGTCCCTTTTTTCTTTTTTTCTTTCATCTCTCACTTTTTCTTTTTTCTTTTTTTATTTATTTATTTCTTCCTTTCTTCTTTTTCTCTCTCTGTGTGAGTCAGTCTGTGTGTGTGTGTTGTGTGTGTGTCTTTGCTCCTCCCTCCCTCCCTCTGTGTGTCTCTATGTGATTCTCATTCTCTCTCTCTCTCTCTCTCTCTCTCTCTCTCTCTCTCTCTCTCTCTCTCTCTCTCCTTCCTCCCTCTGTGTCTGTGTCTGTCTCTCATTCCCTCTATCTCTCTGTGCCTCTGTCTGTCTGTCTATTCGGCTGTTTAAAAAGCCCCGCTTGGAACTCCTCTCCTGTTCCTTCTTTTGCTGTCTGTACATGCAGTGTGGGTTGTGTTCCCTTTTCTTTCACAGCCACCTCGTTTCCAATTGGGGGAGGGGGAAGAAATCGATTTTTTCCATCCCTCTCCATGAATCCCCACCCCAATTGGAAACGAGCTGGCTATAAAAGACAAGGGAGCACAACCCGCACGGCTTGCTCAAACAGCAAAAGAAGGGACAGGAGAGGAGTTCGGCTGTGTGAAAAGCCCCACTTGGAACCCCTCTCCTGTTCCTTCTTTTGCTGTTTCTACATGCCGAACGAGTCGCACTGCCTTGTCGGCAAGGGCGCTTTGCAGCAACAGGGGCCAGGACCGGTACCGGCATTCCAGGAAGTTAATTATTTCCAGATTCACCGACCAACCGGTCCGCAAGAACCGGTAGGAACCCACCCCTGATACAGGACCACCCTATTTCACATGAAGATAAACGAGCACATTCAGACTCGCAGATCTCTGTTACTATTCTAGCAATAGCTTTAGGACCACAGTGTCTGTTTCTTAGTGTCTGGTTTACTTTATAGGCTGACAGGAGGCAAGCTTGTAGTGTGAAAAATTGAGAATTTCAGTCTTCTCTCACAGAATCCCTCTCAGTCTACACACCCTAGAATCACATTATTCTTGAGCCTGTCCAGCAAGAAAGACTAGCAAGTAGGACACAGTCTTGAATGGAATACTTGTTTTAGAAAATAACTATACCTAGTCAGGGATCCTTTTCCTTTAGAGTTGCCAGACCTGAGATGTAAGTGATCTGGAACTACATGGTTATAGCAATGAAGAAACTAATAATATGCTTTGAGGAGCTTTACAAAATCTTTCCACTCACATGTAAAAGAATCACGTTAGGAAGTAGCAATTTAATATGTATAGATGGTCCTTAACTTACAACCACAACTGGGAGCAGAACTTCCATTGCTAAGCAAGGTGGTTGTTAAGTGAGTTACACCTATTTCACAAACTTATTTGCCATGATCATTAAACAAATCCAGCTTCCCTTTTGACTTTGTCTGTCAGAAGCTGGCTGAGAAAAGCGCAATTGACAATCATATGACTCCAGAATTCTGGAACTGTCATAAACATATGCCAGTTGCCAAGTGACCAAATCATAAGTGCGAGAACTAGTCATAAGTTACTTTTTTCAGTGCTGTCCTAACTTTGAACAGACCCTAAACAAATGGTCATATATCAATGATTACCTGTAATGCTTACTCATGAATTTTAACAGTATTTTAACCCCTCTTCCAATATCTGGTACTGTAGATTGACTTGCAATTTGCCTGGGTTGAAACTGACTTTCTCCCTGCAAGCTTCCCACATATACAGTAAATGGGAAAGCCAGCAGAATTCAAGGGAGGAAGAAAGATTTTCGATGCTCCCTGCCAGCATCCCACAAAGAAATTCAATGGGAATTTCATGTCAGGGAAATTGAATTCCCCTATTCTCAAAGTGATGCATTTCGTAGATAACTTGCCATCTCATCTGCAAACACTTTATGTGTATCTTCTTCTTGAGTCACCTGAAGCCCACACCTGTACTGTTATTTTTTTTTCTTTCTTCTTAATATTCACCCAGGCACTTTCATCGGGGTTTTCATCCTTTCATTATCTACATATAATGAAGCTCCAGCTCTCAATTTGTTGGGCCTGTTTCTTTTGAATAAAGTATAGCCTACCAGTACAGGTAATCCTCAACTTCAGACTATAACTGGAACTGGAAAGCAGTGATAAAATGCCTGGTCATAAAACCTGTACTGTATTTTAATCATGAGATCTTTCCTACCATTGATTGGGAGTCAATCAGTACTTAAGACAGTAAGTAAACTTATGATAATTTAGGCACTTGATGAAAGCATTTTATCTTCTGCTTTATAATAGTCACTGGCTAGATAAATTATTGTAATATTTTGCTAATTATTCAACCCAAACTTCTTTGTTCCAGGTTCAGTATGTTACTTACTATGTAGTACAGGTACACATTTATGAAAATTTATGCTTTAGGGTTTTTAAAAAAAAAATCTGAAGATTTTCTGCATGTAACTGCTTTGTATGGGGAAATGGCATATGGAGCCTGCTATACTCAGTCAGAGGTCAGGCATCAAAATCCTTCAGTTTATCTTGTAGCAACTACTGTTTACAGCTTGTTTTACATTCTCTGGTTATTGCTGCAACTTTCCAAACCAGTATTACCAGTTCTTTTTAACATTTCTATTTGTCCTGTTAGAATAAGTGTGTGTGAGAGAGAAGCAGACAGACAGACAAACATCTGGGGCAATCTGAATATTTATGCACTTTAAGTGCCTGGTAGATTATTTAATTAACCTATGTGATTAATTAAGATAACAACAAAACTCAGAAAAAACAACATCACTGCTATTGAGCTGCTTTCTAAAGATTAATTCCATCAAATTTCATTTGGATTCATGCACTTTATAAATATATTCACTATTTTTAGTAAAGAAGGACAACTTATCTCATTCCTAACTACTAGCTCAATTTTCTGTTTGAATTTTTAGATAATTATCAAGTATTTGGACATTACAGCTCAAGAGATTGGTTCAAGCTGGTATATAGTTACTGTTGTAGAACAGCTTTCTGTAATTAATCCATGGGAGACATCTGCCATTTGTCAATTAGAGATCAGAATGAGTTTTAAAAATAGAAATCTTGGCTCTTATTTCTTTTCATGGAAAGACTAGGGGAAAATGAGCTCTGGACCAGGATCCCTGGAATTTAACCTCCTCTCTAAGTAAATGTACAATCAATAGGGAGCTGATGATCTTTTTTTTCTACAGAAGAAGCAAGATCATACTTCCCTGTCATTTGGGACAAGTCAGTGCCCTGTTTTCTGCTGCCAGAGATGGAGAAATCTGGAAGTTATAATTTCAACATATCTGAAAGGCTGATTAAAAGCTTCTGGATTCTTATTAATATTTGCCATTTTTATTGCCGACTTGAAAATACAATGCTATAAGAAGCAATATTGTGATTCCTTAGGTCACAATATTTTAAAAGTCACACATAATGTAGTCTAAATTCAAATTAACAGCTTTAAATGAAGTTTTTATAACAGTAGCCTTCAAACTGAATTCAGGGAAAAGTCAACCAAGCATCCAAATAAGATGAATCCTACATTGGAAATATGTTAGCCGAGCACATATAAGGCAACAGTATTATAAAAGACCTGCCTATCTCTCCCACCTTTCAAGGAGAAGTGGGGGTCTCAGAATCAGACCTCTAACGTTGTTTATGTACAATATACATAAACGCCAATAAAATCCAATGCAGAGTTCGCAGTTACCAGTTGAAAACCTGAAATACTATAGGTAGCAAAATTACCTAAAATATAAAGTTAGAACCTGCAGCAGAAAGAGCCACAAATGCTCTTTTTACATGCACTGGAAACCTTTCAAGACTGTAGGACTTCGTAAAATCACAGAACACACACAGCAGATCTGTGACGCTCTTGTTCTGAAGCGGCAGCAAGTGTTCAGATTTCTGACATACAGCAGCATCTCTGAGATGAATCTCAAACTCTCTGGAATCAACTATTTAAACACACAACCTGGACAGCACTTCACACCTCCTATGTTGACCTGGTCTTCAAGATCTTCAGAAGCTTCCCCCTAATGTGTGAAATAAGAGGGTAGAATGCCCAGTGATGGGACCCTGATTGTGGAGTGTCCCAAGGTTGCCCTGAGGAATTTTATACAGATGACAGAAATATTATTCCATGGCAACATTTTGCTATTTAGAGACGAGAACATGCTGTGAAAAGCCTTTCTTCATCATGAGACAAAATGACCAATAGTAGTCCTAGTATTTCTGGTTTTTAAGATTTTGGGAGGCTGTTTTTAAAATGTTTTAGATATTATAATAAAATTAATATATTGTGGAATGCCCTCCTAAGAAAATTTCATCTGACTACGTTATAGTCTTTTCACTATCAGTGAAGGTTTTTGTTTGTTTTACCCTAGCTTTGTAATTTTGGCTTGTATTGGGGTCAAGAACAACCTTTCTTATTGTAACAAAAAGCTATACTGGGATGATAAGAAAATTATTTGTCTGGCACAGGGCTCAGCTAATCATTCTCATTGTAATAAAAAAGCCTCCATTCTAACTTAATTGAACTTCACTTTTCAGAGATTCTGAATGATGTTATACACAGCATGAAGAAGGAAGGAGAATGGAAGGTTAGTACACCTCAGTGTCTTGGATGAGTTAAATTTGCCTGATCAGTTTACTAATTAAATTGTATGCATCTGCATTGACTTTCTGTTTACGTGTTTAAAAAAAAATCTCTGATGCAGTTAATTCATCGTACATTAAACTCTGGGCCTTGTGTTCAGAGACCTGCTGTATCCTTCACTGTGACACTTAAGGTTCTTCACGCTTCTCATATCTTTTCTTGATGCAGCAAGGTGGCAAGTCAGCCTTGAAATTACTAACTGAGACAGACTAAGATGTTATTAAATTAGTTTTGCTCTACTGGGTTTGCAAGTGTGTTATGTGGCTATGCTGATTATCTCATTATCTATCCTACAATTTGCTGTCAAGTTAATAAATATTCTCCATCTCAGAATATTCTGAAACATAGTTGCCCCTTTAAACTATACACCTATAGTTTACACACACACACACACACACACACACACACACACACACACGGAACCCCCAATGCTGTGACCAATTTTGCATTATACTAGCCGAAAAAATACTAGCTAAAGATAGAAAGCAGATCTTAAAGTATCAGTTCCTTTACCTTTCTGCAGAGAAGTTACACCAATGAGATAACAGGTTTTAAAGGATTCTCTGCAATGCAAATAAAATGTTTTAAATGCTAACTCTTCTCTATAGTAGTCTTAGAACTGGACTATTGAATGCTGACTTACATACCCCTTTATTAGCAAAGTGGTATTATGATCCAGCCATTCATAATGATAAAGATGCCTTAGAACAAAGGTCAGCTCCCCAAACTAAAAACCTCTTATTCTGGCTTATTCTGAAATAGGACTTGGGGGGGAGGTGGGGGGCAAGAAATGGATGTAAATGTGGGCATATTTCAATTATCTATACATGTTTGGGAGTAGAAATGAAAAATGGGAAGGCCACTATAGAACTGAATAGGAGAATAGGATTCCTTGGTGTTATAATTTCATTACACAGAAGGAAGTACTTGGGAACATGAGTACAGCTATCTATTGTTCCATGCCTTTTTATGACATAACTAATCATTGTAATTATACCTTTGCTCAACTTTAAAAATGGCTTCTTTATATATATTATTTCCCTCTCTGTCCCTTAAGGTCCTCATTATGGATCAATCCAGCACCCGCATCCTTTCCTCCTGCTTTAAGATGTCAGATCTTCTGGCTGAAGGAATCACAAGTGAGTGGCATGTGCAAGATACTATTTGTCTATGGTTGATCCTGTCAGCAGAGGCCTCCACTAGAGCTGGAAAGACTTCTATCTTTTGTGGCAGAACTCTCTGCCTTAGTTCTCCAACCCAATGTGTCCAGCCAGGTACAGCTGGGCCCTGGTTTCTTTAGATCAATCTACAATCAGCTTCTTCTAATACTGTCAGAATCAAATATGTATATCTTTTTACCATTTTTTTCCTCCTTCCATACCCCTAGGAATTGTTGCCCAATTCTTTGTCTTTCCATCCAGACATCTAATACACATTTTACTTTCTTCAGTTATTGAAGATATAAACAAGCGCCGAGAGCCCCTTCCCAGTCTGGAAGCCATCTATTTGATCAGCCCCATTGAGACGGTAGGTCCATTGCCTAGTTAGGCAGTTAATACATTGATGAATGCCTCCTTAGATATATCTTGTCAAATTTCCACAGATACTTAGGCTACTAATTAGAGTTTTCTGCCAACTCCTTGGAAAGGAAAAAAAAAAGTTGGGAAGAACAAAGGCAAATGCTTTCGATTTCCCTGAAGTCTCAAGAGGAATATTATCCACCCAGACATCACTATGATTAAGGGTGGTTAGTATAACTGGAGGGTCAAGATGTGGGAGTTAGTAGAAAATGTTTGGGATTTGTGCAACTGCTGCTAACAGCCTGTTCTCCATTTGCAGTCTGTCCGTGCTCTGATAAATGACTTTAAAAGCACTCCCACATTCACCTACAAGGCTGCCCACGTCTTCTTCACGGACAGTAAGTTCAAGGAATGTTCTCAGGCAAACAAGAAGATGTGTAGGACTGTCTTTACTAACTTGGTGTCTTCTAGATTGGGGGATCCTGGGATAACATTTATTGGAAGCTGGGTGAATGAAGAATAAAAGCAACAAGGAATTATGGAAAAAATATAAAATTATACATAGCATAACGGCAGCAAGAATAGCATATGCACAAGATTGGAAGAATAATAATATACCAACAAAAGGGAATGTTATAATGAAAGTGTTAGAGTGTGCAGAGATGGACAAATTTACAAAAGAAATCAAAGAAAAGGAGGAAACAGAATATTATATAGTATGGAATGAATAGTACAAATGGCTAGAGGACAGGTGTAAAGCTTAAGGAAAGACTAAATGAAGAAGATACAGGAGTTAGAAATTAACATTGTATAGATAGAGATAAACAGAGATAAACATGTATAAATGGAAAGGATTATAAATTAAGGACTGTATATAATAGTATCATATGTATAATAAAGAGAAACTGAAATAAGGGGGGAGAAGTAAATTTACAATGGGTGTTTACCCAGGTGGAAATGTTATACAGAAGGAAATTGCAAAAAAAAAAGAAGAAGAATAAAAGCAACTGAAGAGAGACTTAGCTAATCTTAAGTGTTTCCTTGTAATTTATTATTTTTTACTATGAATCAAAGGGCTTTTATGCAATTGCTTGAGATATAATAGCAAAGCTGTATGGGCCTAGGGAGGTTTTTTCCCCTTCCATTTAATCATGTTGGATGCTCAGAGGCTGCCTGGACAAGTCCCTGCAGTTTCTTCATGTGGTTTTTCAGAAGTGGTTTGTCATTCCCTCCATCCTGGGTCTGAAAGAAAGAGAATGGTCCAAGTTCACCCAGTTGGCTTTGTGCCCAAGGTGGAACTAGTATTCAGTCTCCTAGTTTCTAGCCTCATGCTTTAACTACCATCCCAAACTGGGCTCTCTAATCCATAGTTGATGCATTTTATCTATTTGATTCAAAATTGTACAATTCATGTTAAGCCATAATTTGTTTAACTATGATTTGATGACCCAAAGGTGCTTTTTCAGGAGGCAACTGGACTTTCTTGTTTGGCTTTTTCCCCCAAAGATGTTTTGCTTCTCATCCAAGAAGCTTCTTCACCTTTGACAGGATAGTGGGGAGTGTCGGAGCTGAAGAAGCTTCTTGGATGAGAAGCAAAATGTCTTCGAAAGAAAAAACAAGGCAGTCCTGTTCCCTCCTGAAAAAGCACCTTTGAGACAACCATGACCTGGATGACTGAGAATCTCTACAGACTCATGATTTGATGAATAAATTATTTGGTTCATGAATTCTGCTGAGAGGTAAACCATGTTTTGCACACCATAATGGCTAGATTCATCTAACACATTACATCCAACAGAAAAAAAATTATGTCCTAGTGTGGTTCATGAACCTGTTTCACTGAGATTATGAATTGTGCTAGATCCCAGAGAAGAATCTGACCAAGAGGGCTCAAAAGTACATTTCTATTCTGAGGCACTTAGGAAGTTTTAAGTGTACTTAAAAGTGTTTCTGGGGTTGACCTATAACCATAAAAAAAAACTTTCAGTAAAATGAATGGTACATCTGGAGGATGGTGAACATTAACTCCCACCCTTGTCTTTCAGCCTGCCCAGATGACCTCTTTAATGAGCTTAGCAAGTCCCGGATAACAAAAGCAATCAAGACACTCAAGGAGATCAATGTTGCCTTCCTTCCCTATGAATCACAGGTGAGGTGGAAAAGGGAACAGAGTAGTGGCCTCTAATTATCACTATAATCTCAAGGTTGTAAGGATAAATGAATTAACACTTTTGCTTTGACAGATTTCACTTTTAATAAAAATAATTATATTGAGCTACTAGCCATCACTAAAATCCTTGCAGAAGAAAAGAAGCAGAGCTTCTTTTAAGGGTCTATGGAACTTAAGGGGGAGGGAGGTACAATGGCTCAGTGATTAAGAAGCCAAGATTGTCAGCTGGAAAGCTAATAGCCGGGTTTCAAGATCTGAACACTGTGTGACAGGTGAAGCGCCCATACGTGCCACAGCTCCTGCCCACTTAACAGTTTGAAAGCATGAAAATGCAAGTAGATAAATAGGTACCACTTCAATGGGAAGGTAACTGTTCCACTTTTGTTGCATGTTCTGCTCTGCAATGTGATGTCATGTTGGCCATGTGACCACGGAACCATCTTTGGACAAGGCTGGCTCCCTCTGCTAAGAAAGGGAGATGAGCATCGCCCTCTAGAGTCCAACAGGACTGGTTAGGGGAAATTCTTTATCTTTAGAATTTGAGGACAGAGCCTGTGCAATTATGGAGATTACATGTAGACATCCTGGTCCCTTCCATTGTTTTGGATTCCAACTGGCATCAACATGGCTAGTGACGAGGATTTGGAATTGTAATGTCAATTTAGATAGGCATTGTGAAAATCGACTATATTATGAGATCATTATGAGAATCTACTAGTAAGTGACAAGAATCATTAATACATTGGATTCATGTAATGCTTATATATATTACATGAAATTCCAGTAGGAGTTCTAAAAGAAAATCTGTAATCTTCCCAGTTTCCAATTTGAGCAAAAGACTTGCTGGACCCAAGTGTTGAGAATGGGTTTTTTTGTCAGTCTTCTTGATCAGTTGTGTCTATTACATTCACTTCTATCGTAAGTCAAGTAGCCCACAGCTTATTGTCATGTATTTGAATAGAGAGAATTATTTTCTTTTTTCTTTCTTATGAATTAGCTATTGAATTTATAACTAGCCTGCTTGAGAGCCAGGTTGGTCTAATGGTTGAGGCACTACAACAGTAGAAAATAGGAAACCATGAGTTCTAATCTTCTGCCTTAGGCATGAAAGCTGGCTTGGTGACTTTAGACCTGTCACTCTCTCTCAGTCCATCTCACATGGTTGTTGTTCTGTGGAAAATAGAAGGAAATAGCATTAGGTATCTTCACCACCTTGAGTAATTTATAAAAAAGGCGGAATTTTAAAAACTATTTTAAAACGTCTGTGATTGTACACCCATTTTTCCCATCTTTTTCTATCAAATTACCCTCTGCCCACTCAGCATTTTGATTACTCTTAAGACAGCAAGCAAGAAAGTTCTTAAAACTTCAAGATTCTTTTAAGATTAGATGAACCATAATACACAATGTTAATTGCAAAGTTCGCAGAGCCAAGAAACTGGCAGCATTTAATGAAGTGTTGTACATCCAGAATTTTCAAATAACCATTAACTCTGGTCCTACCGGTAGTATGATGGCTTGAAGTTCTGAATGAGGAAACTATGTCTAGAGGAGTGACATCTAAGGTCATAGTATCCTGACAAATGCAGGACAAGGGTCAATTCAGGGCAAGTGGTTCCTGGAGGAACAGACTATTTTTAAGGAAGGACACCACTATTGTGAAAAAAAAGTTACCAGAACACTGTATTTACACTGCATTTCTCATAGATCACTAATATAACACTCCCATTTTTCCCCCATTTCTTCTCTCCTTCCTTCTCTTCAGGTGTATACCTTGGACAGCGCTCAAAGTTTCCATCATCTCTTTAGCCCCTACTGCAGGGAAGATAAAAACAACCACTTAGAGAAGATGGCAGAGCAGATTGCCACACTGTGTGACACCCTCAAGGAATACCCCTCAATTCGCTATAGGAAGTTAGTACAAAGGGAAGAGGGAGGGGGGAAAGAATTGATATTCTACCAGTGCTCTGTTTAAAACTATATAAAGAGAATGAGAACAAATTGGGGTGTAATACTTGACAACTTTAGGGTGCAATTCTGGAGCATATTGGGAGGCCACATCTGTCCATTATGCAATGAAGCATCCTGCTACTTTTAGTTGATTCAGACAGGGACTGGCCTACTTCTTATAATAAATGTTTGCTGCCAGACCAGCTCATCTGCAGGATCTGATGCTTTAATCATGTGTGAGACATTGTTTCATCAATTGAGCCCCCTGGACACATCTCTGCTGCCAGGGATTGAAAGCAAATTTTCTTACAGTATATGTGTATAAGAAAGTAGGCCAAGAAATGCAAGAGACAAATCACTCTTTACTTTGTCCAGGCATTGGTCTCCCTTGGTCTCCCTTCCAGAATGCCAGAAGCCCTGTTTCTAAATAACGATGTGTTTGTGGTTGCAGTGGTTCTGAAGAGTGTTGCCTATTGGCCCATGCAGTGTTGGCAAAGCTGAATGCCTTCAAAGCAGACAACCCAACCATGGGAGAGGTGAGCAATCCAAGAGCATCCCAGAATGTCAAAGAGCAGGCCAGTGGATGGAACAAGATAGCAAAGACTGTTGTGTCACTTATTGACGGATTTAAGAATGAAGAGGTTGGGTGTAGAAATGGACCATTTTCTAGCCTCTCATCTCTAGGAAGAAACTAGTCTCTCAAGAAGAGTTGGAAGAATCCGTCTTCCAAATACCCTGCTTCCCTGAAAATAAGACCTCCCCGGATAATAAGCCCAATCAGGCTTTTGAGTGCATGTGCGAAAATAAGCCCTTCTTTGAAAATAAGCCCTCCCCGAAAATATTGCAACACAGCAGCCATGAGGTGACCACGCTCACTGCTTCTTGCACCTCAAAAATAATAAGACCTCCCTGAAAATAAGGCCAAGTGCTTATTTCTGGGGGTCAAAAGAAAATAAGACCCTGTCTTGTTTTTGGGGAAACATGGTACTATCCTTGATTATAAACAGCGTATTTAAGTGGAAGTAAAGAAAATTCAAAGCCACAGAAACAGAATTATAGTGGGGACATGAAGCGTAAGAACATGAAAAAGCTCAACAACAGTGAAAAAGTAAAACTACTACAAAATGACATCATGGGCAACAGCAAATGGACTGGAAGTCCACATTTTGAGTCAGAGGATCACACTGTTTGCTACTAAAGACATGAAAAACAGGGCTGGAAACTGCTTTTATAGTTAGGAAAGGTATAGCAAGAACAGTACTAGGCTACAATCAAATATATCAGTTTGATTTGTGGACAGTAACATCAGTTAGACTTTTAGTTTGACATTTATCCTAATGTGTGCTGCAATGACTGATGTAGAAGCATAATTTGATGGTCAAGTTCAATTTGAATGTGCTGCTTGTGATTGGAGACTAGAATGCCAAAACTGGAAATATCAAGGGAGAAAATGTAGTTGGACTATATGACTTAAGAAACCAAAATGAAACAGGAGAATGTCTGATTGATTTCTGCCAATCCAATTGTCTCTGGAGATTCTCAGTCATCCAGATCATAGTTGTCCAAAAGGTGTTTTTTCAAGAGGCAATTGGGCTTAAATCTTTTTGTTGTTGTTTTTCTTCTTCGAAGACATTTCGCTTCTTATCCAAGAAGCTTCTTCAGTTTTCATCTTTACAGAAAAACAAGAAAGTCCAGTGGCCTCTTGAAAAAGCACCTTTAGGCCTGCCAATAAAACAAGGAAAAGCAAACACAGGACATTATTGTGTAAAAACCCAACCACTGCAAAATTCTATGTATAAGGCAAGGTGACTTCATAACAGAACTCTATCTAGAAACCTGGGAGTGCGTTACTTCCGAATAGGAGGAAGTACCGTACTGCTTTTTGCTTTAAGGAAGAGATAGTCATTTGATGTTGATTTATCTATAACAAGCAATTTTGAGACACTTGCTTATAAGACGCATTTTTACAGCCCATGCATGTGTTTTTATTGAGTAGTCATTAAACTCCTGAATGCATGAAAAAGGATGCTATTTATCTTTCTGCGCCAGTAGTGCTTGGATATGTTAGCTTCCCCTGCTAGTAGCTATGTGATTGAGATTTCTGAGATTGTGCAGTTCCAACATAACCAGCGAACATTTGTTTAGAAAAGGCTGTTCTAACCTACATCTGGAGTGCTACTAACTGAAAAAAAGATGAATGTCCATAGGCCTTTATAGTGTATTTGCATGCCACCTGCAGGCTAAATGATGTATTGCATTGTACTCCAGCACCAAAGAGTGGGCCAGCAGTCCTACAACTGTTTTGGATAGCCTTGGGCATGCTGAAAGTGTCTCGGTAGCAATGATGCCCTTGCTGCTGCCTTTGTAAATGTTTTAACTAGATGTTAAACAGCTGGCAGCATTTAGCTAAAACTGGGTTCTCCTGCCATCCTCTCGCAGTCATCATAATCAAAGTACCCTCAAAACTCAGGACATTATTAGGTCAGTTAAAGATATAGTGGACATGGTGGGATGTCCAGGTAGAATCTAAAGGACTTGTTTCAAATCTGCACTACAGAGAATTAATAGCCTCCAGCTTGCCTCTTTTGTTGCTTGCAGAGTATCACAAGTATAAGTTCATTATGCTTGTGTGGGTATTTACTTCAATACGCAGTCTAAAACCATCTCTATCTATTGGACCTGATGGACTATGTGCCTACTTCTTTAAAAAAACCTTTCCACTGCAATAGCAAAACCTCTAAGCATAGTTTTTGAAAAATCTTTCAGTATCAGCTACCTGCCCAAGCAATGGTCACAAGCCACAGTCATCCCTATCTTTAAAAAGGGAGAGCCCAGCCTAGTTGAAAATTACAGACCAATCTCTTTATGTTACATCACCTGCAGAGTCATGGAATCATTCATTAACCAATCTATAACCCTCCACCTAGAGACAAACAACCTACTCTCCAACAAACAATTTGCTTTCAGAAAAAAAATTACCCTGTAATATACAACTACTACACTGCAAAAACATATAGACTACACATCTTGATCAGGGCAAAGCAATAGACGCAATTTAGACTTGCAAGGGGTTTTGCATTGCTTGAATAATACATTTTTGACCAGGCTAGGGATGATTAAAGAGGCTGCACATAGTCAACAATGTTTGGAGGGGAGATTGGATCTGCACTGTTCAGCTGCTCCACTCTTCTTTAGTGCCTGTAGCAGGGCTGCTATTAAATAATTAGCAGCGCAGCTCTGTGACAGTCTTTTTATTTACTCAGGCCCACTGAGCTTGGGGGAATTTATTTCCAAATAGGATTACAGATTAAATCAATCTTGCCATGGTTCATACATTTCATAAGATGCAGGGTGTGTCCTGTGGATGACCACGCCTAAGGACTCCACTTAGCAGGGAAGGATGCAACATAACACACAGACCAAAATCACGAAGTATTTTATTTTATTTTTGTCTTCTCCTTTTTGCTGCTTTCAGGGCCCTGACAAATCTCGATCACAGCTTCTGATAGTTGACCGCAGCTATGATCTGGTGTCACCACTTCTTCATGAGCTCACCTTTCAAGCCATGGCTTATGACTTGCTCAACATTGACAGCGATACTTACCGGTGAGAGCTATTGTGGGGGTGAAGAATGAGGAAGGGAATAAAAGAATTCTGTGCCTTCCCACTTAGAGAGCAACCATAAGTTTCTTACAGAATATTACTCTGTTGCCTTCCTTCAGGTATGAATCCACAGGCATCAGTGACTCCAGGGAAAAGGTAGTACTCTTGGATGAGGACGATGACCTCTGGGTGCAATTACGCCACATGCACATCGCAGACGTATCCAAGTGAGACCCTACCCATCTACGCAGCCCTACATACAACTGTCTGCCTGATGGGTTTGTGAATCAGCCAGAACGATAATTGGCTGAAGCGATATAACCCTGCTGGAGCCCTTCTTCCTAAATTGGTCTGGGTTGCCATTGGTGTCCATTGTAAAGAGTGGAGGCGGGGCGGGGGGAGGGATGTTTCTTCCACCATTACCCTCTGTTCCAGAATTGCTGCCATTTCTGGTGCAGAGAGCCCTGAACTTTGAAGACTGCACAGAGTCCATTGTTGTGGGAGAGATGGAGAGTTGCACTTTTAGGATGTTTGTATTTGGCCCTGAATGTGACCTCCTTCCACAGGAAAGTGACTGAGCTCCTGCGTACCTTCTGTGAAAGCAAGAGGCTCACCACAGATAAGGTAGGATGGCCAGAGCCTTGTCTTAGCTGTGATTTGCTTTCCTGAAAGACATGCTGGGGGGTGGGGGGAGCTTGCATTCTATATCTTGCAAGCCAGGCTTCTTTGGTTCAAGTTACTTGACAGTGAAAGAAAACATCCGACTGCTGTTTGGTTTATCAGGGAGGAAAATCAACCTTACTTAACTAGGTCTCATTTGTTCTGGGCAACGTTTTGAAAACTCAGTTACGTGCACAATGCCCAAGAAAGGTCGAGAGGTACAGAGGGTGCAAAAACGGGAGGGTCTTTGAGTACACCAAGATGAGGAATCTTCAGGCAGAGCAACAAAAGTGACATTGAATTCATTTGGGAGAATAAGAGGCAGCAAAGGATAGAGACTGATGTTCCCCCATAGAGCCTTCATCCAAACAGAAATTCCAGACAAAATGACTTATTTCCATTCTTTGAAGTTTTAACATGGAGTTTCTTCACGCATCTTGAGTGACTGCTCTAGAAATTTAGAGCTTACTTAGCCAAACGTAGAAAAATAGAAGAACCATCAGCCTGTAGGTCTTGTAAAACAACTTTCATCAACCTGGATGCCCTGCAAATATCTTTGGGCTAAATCCAGAGTTATCTAGGAGTATAAGGAGCTCACTCAGTCAGGTTGAAGGGAGCTGTTATAAGCTGAGAGAGTTGCTTTTATCTGAAATTTTACTATCACTTGGATTACCTTTATGTTGAGTTTGTAAAGGGCAATGGCTGTTTTTCTTTCTAGGCTAACATTAAAGACCTCTCTCAGATCCTGAAGAAGATGCCTCAATACCAGAAAGAACTTCACAAGGTAAAAGCTGCAAAATGTACTTAATTATTTGTGTGCTGCAGTCAGTTATACTTATTTAAAATAAGTCAATCCTATAATCACCCACTATCAATTAGCATAAATTAGAGTACAATGACAGTGCAAATTGTTTCATGTTCTAAAATGTCTTTAAATCTGACACTAAAAGGCTGAATAAAAGCAACTGGAGGCATGTCCACAAAATCAGATCTGGACATGTTCATCTATGTTTAATTTGCTGAGCTAATATATTTCTCATTCATGCAGCTAATCCAATAGCAGAAAAAAAGCTTTCCCCCATTAATAGATATAGAGATCTAATTTTTCCAGCAGTAAGAATGTTTGCCTCACCCTGCCTTCTGGCTCTTTGACTTCAGCTGACATGGTACAGTCTTCCCAGTTCTTTATCTGCAAACCTGTAGAAAAATGTATGCGTTTACAACTTCTAAACCCAAAAGTTTAATTCCTTCACCCATCCATGTGTATCTAAATGGCCTGGCTAAATTTAAGCTCTAAGAGAGTTGAGGCAGGACTTGGATTGTATACAGTACCTTATAATATGACAGCTCCAAAAGACTGCAATCCCCATTGTTACGACTTCCACAAAGCTTAGCCCATCCCATCTTGCCACTATTCTCATACTTTCTGAATGTTCTGCACCAAACTTCTGCTTCTTCCTTGGGCTTCCATGGAAGCTAGCTGAGGTTGTTTTTTTTGAGAATTATATTTGGTTGTGAGAAAGATATCTCTCATTTTGTGTTGTCTTCAAAATCATCATTTTCCACATACTGTACTGAACCAAAATCTTTGCCTCAGAGATACCCTGAAACTCTCATCTCTCTCTCTCTCTAAATAGCCAGGTTTCTGGTTGTTAAGATGGGTGTATAATTGCCAGAAACTCTCAAGCTCTTCAGCCAGTCTTCCAAAGCTGTAAAGGAGATTGGGTAGTCAGGGCTGGGGCCATTGCACTGCCAGAAGGACAAGCAGAACAGATTGTGCAGAATAATCACAGGGACCAGCTTAATTTCATTTGTATAACTTTTATTGATTGTGGCATTTCTAGCTACTGCAGAATGTGGCTATTTTTTCAGAAGTCCCTTGGATCTTGCCTTGCTCCTTGTCTACAGGCAACTGTTTTGTTCATTGGAGGAACAGTAGGGAAAAACTTCAATGCTGGCAAAAAAAAAAAGCCCACTGTTTATCATCCTCTTTCATCCTGCAGTATTCCACCCATTTGCATCTGGCTGAAGATTGTATGAATAGCTTTAAGGGCACCATAGAGAAGCTGTGCAGCGTGGAGCAGGTAGGCACATTATGAATTCAGGAGCGGCGAGAGCAAGAGAGAACGGCCATCACAGCCCAACTCTTGTGTATTCACGGTGAAATACAACCTACTTTGGGTGTCTCTCCTTCTCTTCCCTGGTGAAAAGGATCGATTCTGATGGGCATCTTTTCTCCCTCCTCACAGGACCTGGCCACAGGGGCAGATGCTGAAGGGGAGAAAATCAAGAACCCTATGAAGAGTATCGTGCCAATTGTCCTTGATACCAGTGTGGAGGCATTTGATAAAATTCGCATTATCCTGCTTTGCATACTTCTCCAGAATGGTACCGTTGCTGGATAACTTCTCTCTCAAATGCCTAGGTTAGGGAAAGGTCCCCTGTAAGGACCAAAAGGAAGAGAAATTTCAGGATGCTTCTTGTCCATACCCAGATGCCATATTTACACAGCACTGCTAGGTGTTACATCTGTCTCCTAGGAGGCGTTAAGCCCCTTCTATGACTAACTACATCAAACTCATATGTCTCAGGTGGTTGTCTCAACTGTCATTTTATAATCCTCTGAACCACTACAGAAAAGAAGGTCCTTGCTTTCGTTTTAAATTTTTGTTTCTACACAACATATTTTTTAAAAAGCATAAAAATCCATAGTAGCACAATCAGACTCATGGTTAGTGCTTATCCACTTCCACTCCTGGGTGAAGAAAACTGAAATAGCAGCAGAAATGGAGAGAACTGCTAGCCTAGAAACCAGGAGCCTAGGAGTTCCAGTGTGATGACTTACAACCGAAAAATGCAGATTCTGCTAAGAAGCAGAAGAAATAGATTCACAAAAAGATTCACTAGAGCACCTGTAATAATTGGTGGGAACATTGAGTTGAAAAAATTAGTTGCATAGAGCAAGTTGAAATACAAACTGATAAAGCCTTGGAGCATAACACACCAGATTTAGCAGCGGTTGAGAAAAATAAAGTGTGGGTGATTGATGTGGCAACAGCAGGGGATAATACAATAAAAGGCAAAGGTTATACTTTGAATGACTCAACTTTCATTCCTTTCACTTAGGCATTAACGAGGAGAACCTCACAAAGCTCATCCAACATGCCAACATCCAACAGGAGAGAGACACCCTCTACAATATGCACTGTCTGGGAGCCGCCATCATGCCGGAGGTATTTCATATGCACACCTGCTTAGTGACATTTGTTGGGCAGGTAGCTTGTACGTGTGCAGTTTGTGCATAGTTACCACTTACTAGTGCAGTCTGAATGATGGCCCTGACAATTCAAGGACAAGGGTAATCTCTGGCTATCCTATTGATGAAGATGAGAAAACCTCTCTATTTAGTCTGCCAATGTTGTATGTTTCTCTCTACTCATTCTTCTCTCTGCTCTTTTCCTCACTTGCCTGTCCCTCAGCCTGTCCTGCTGGAGCCATTTAGGTAAGTCACTCCATCTTCCTCTAAACACTGAACTTTCCTGAACCATCTTGTCCATCCCCTCCTGCCCTTCTTCCAGCAGGCCCGGTTCCTGCTCTTTTCATTTTTTTATATTTTTTTTCATTCAAGGTTTTTTATTTTTTAATACAAATTATACATATTATAGAAAAGAAGAGTTGTCTGGGTCTTTTGTTTTACATCCTTTCAATTACATAGCCCTTTTTACGTTATAGTATAATAGTTTTATTTTCACTTTCAGTCAAATTATTCTCTTCCATTATTTTTCATATTTATAGTTATTTTTTTCTTAATGCATAAACAATATCTTCAATTGCCCCAGCAAATTTTCATTTCTTATTTTCTTCATTGGTATATTTTGCTATATACAGCATACATCCTCTAATATAGACAGCATTTCTTTCAATTTTTTCCTACCATTACCTATATACTATCATTTCTTTATTTTTTAGTTACGTAACAATAACAATCTTACTACTATTTTCTTTAGCCTACTAATATAACTCTTTTCCCCTTTCTTCCTTTTTTAACCATTTTCTCTTGGGCTCTCTAAAATCCCAATTTTATTTTATTTTTTCTTCTCCCCTAATTTCTTCTTTTTCTTTCCCCTATTTTTGTGGTAATTGTATCTTTTCTTCAGCGTATTTACTTTTATTATTCTAGTAATTTCCCCCAAGATTTTCCCTGTTCTCCTCCTTACTATTTTGTGGTTTCTTTTTTGGGCGATCTCCCCCTTCATCTACTTTTCCTTTGTGACTAAAAATCCCAGTGAAATCTTCTATCTGCATTTTATTTTCAATTCTTCTTTTTCCACCTTATCTTCCTGTATCTTATTTGTGTCCACTTTTACCCCCTCTTCTCCTTTTTCTTGTTCTGTATATCCCCTTTCAGTTCCTAGCTTTCCTTTACCAATTAACGTTTCATCTGTGCTTTTCAACCTCACAAATAATTCATCATACATTCAAATCTCCATTTTGCAAGTTTAACTATTTTAACAGATTTTTAAATTTGGGGGTTATATCACATTTAGTTGCAAATTTAGGGTCTTCCAAATTCTGTTGCTCAATTTTAAAATTAATCCAGTCTAGTCCATGTTTTACACAGCTGTAGATAGTTGCAGTCAAAACAATGTTGAAAAGGCAACTCCCATGGCCTCAAAGCCTCTTCCTGAGTCACACTATGGCTCTCACTCCCCCCCCCCCCATTTCTTTCAAAGTATTTTAAATCCACAAAAAAATAAAGTGAAAATAAGGAGGAAAAGGATTTCCCTGTGTTATTATTATTATTTTTCTTCACTAGCCAGCGTAGTCTTTTCTGCTCACAGGTAAATGGCTCTCTCCAAACAGCAATACAATTCCACAGCTAGTTGTCAATAGCCATCAAAAACAATTTTAATCCAGAGAGACTAGAATCAGATAAGGAGAAAAGAGACTTCCCCCAGGGCTCTTCCTTTTAGTTGTTAATTTTTCCTTCACTTCCACATTGCGGAAGACACAATCCTCTGAGGCTTTGATGCTTAGCCTCCTCTGCCACCTTTTTTTAGTAACGTTCCACGAAAGACATTTAGTTAGCCAATAATTTTGCTTTGGGATCCTTTTTAAGATTAAAATCAGCTTTTTCCTTTTTTCTGTGAGTTGGTCAATCACTCGCCCGGTTCCAACACTCGTTCCAGACACCACTCTTGCCCAATAACTTAGTCCAGGTGCCCCAGCTTTATAGCAGTCATTCAGTTATGGCCGCTGCCCCTGCTGCCGGTTTGAAGGGTTTTGTCTCCAACTTCCCAAGACAAGGAAGGATAGGACATCAGAGCCATCCCTTCTTCTCCCCTGTCCCTCCAGGACAGGTTTTCAGTCCGAAGACCTCCCAACGGTGGTTTGTCCAGCTGGATTTCCACAAGGCTCAGCAGAGCATGCTTTTTTCCCAGCCGGTCTCTCTGTGATGCTTCTGGCTTCTCTCCTCATCTTTTTATTCTTTTAATGGGCTTTTCTACTCTCAGGACACTGCTGGAAACCTGAAGCCTGTGAGGAAAGTGCGGTTAGAGCCTACTTACCAACTCTCCCGGTGGATTCCTATTCTTAAGGATGTCATGGAGGTACTTAGAAGGAGGGAGAGGGAGCTGGCTGCCTTGAGTGTTGGTTGTGTACTTGAAGATGGATTCAGCTTCAGTCCTGAGGCAAATCCAGTTGAGAATCCATCTACCCTGTGTATCTTTGTGACCTGGATTGCACAAGAAAAAATATTAAGCTCTTGCCATAGAAAATAAACAAAAGATAAATCTTGAAGTCCTTATTACTATGTTGTTCTGTAATCCAGATCTATTGTGCAGCCAAACTGCACAACTTTGACTTCTTGCTTAGATAGTAGTTGTGATTAGGATGAAATGTTTGAGAATAGAACACCCCCAGGGGGAAAATGGCTGTGCCCGGGCATGCAAACTGAGCAGCCAGGATCAGCCATACGGCTTTTGTAGTCTTTTACACAATCCCAGATTTTATCAAACCAGGAAAAAAAGGGAACCCGTCTTTTTACTTTTGCTCATCTTGACACAGGATGCCATTGAAGACAAGCTGGATAAGAAGGTCTGGCCTTATGTGTCCTGCCCGGCCCCTGGTCCCTGTTCCCAAACTGCCGTGAGGTAAGTCATGCTCCAAATAGAAGAAAGCATAAGGCGGCACCATTTTTAACACAGAGACCAGATCTAAATGTAAATGATAAGGAGAAAATGTACTCACCTCTTAGGTAAAGATGTTTGCTTTTCCACTTAAGCTGTGTTGAAGAACACGCTCACATCACGTACGCGCCTGTTTGAAAGAATTGTAGGTGCAATTCCTTGAACGGCTGAAGAGTATATGATAGAGCTGATTCTTTCTATGTACATTTGGGAGGGTGGGGATCCTTCATCTCTTGGGCCTGTTTTGGTGTTGCTTGTTCCCAAATGCAAGGAAAGGCTGTTTTTCCCAGATTGCTAGGTTGACAGTCTTTTTGCAGATGGTCCCTCTGCCCATATCCATTTTTGTCTCACAGTGCCCGTTTTGGACATTGGCACAAGACCAAGACAGCAACTGAGTACAGGACAGGACCCCGTCTTATCCTGTATGTGCTTGGCGGTGTTACCATGTCAGAGATGCGTTGTGCCTATGAAGTCACGGAGGCTACTGATGGAAAATGGGAAGTGCTGATTGGTAAGTAGACAGCCAATGGATAGGCTGATTCTTCACATGTGCCTTGTTTTTTATGGGTTCCTGTGGTAATCCTCCTCTTCCCAACAGGGTCATCCCACATCCTGACCCCCAAGCAGTTCCTGGAAGATGTACGCAACCTGACTGAGCAGACACCGCTGAAGACTTAAAACTTCTAGCCCCTAAGAGACTTGCTGGCAGCTGTTCTATTAGCTACCTTTTTCTTCAGCAAGATGGCTTCTTCCTCATCAGTGCCTTTGTCTGAACTCTTCTGAGGCTGGCCCTATCTTGATCCAACCTTTAGCCAGCTATCATGATTGAATTGACACTGGAAGGACCTCACTCGGGGCCTAGAATGACGATAAGGATCTATCTTCATCTCTTATTATGTTGTGGTTTCTGGACACCCTTTATTTTTCTGCCCTCCCACAAATAAGGGAAGAAGGAAGGGCTATGTAGTTCATGAATAAGTCTCTCCTACTCTTGCCTAGAAGTTATTTGTTCCCTTACATGATGACTTGCCAAGAAATCAATTCTTTTGACTTGACCTACACAAATTTGATGGCTTTCATCAGAGCCTGTTTCTTTCTTTTTTCCCCCAGCAAAGGAAATCGATCAACAAAAGTGATTGCTTGTTCCTCCTTTATGAAAATATTCTGGAACAAACTCTCATTTCTGGATTCCCACATTTAGAAGCTTGGCTTTAACACTTAGCTTGAAAGGATGATTGATTGCTGCTTTTAAAAAGTGGGAAAGGTGATTTTGCTGAAGAGGTCATGTGCTGTCTTCGTTATAAAGATTGCACAGCTCAGCCGAGGAATCTCAGTCTTTAAAATAAATATGAAATTCAAGATTGTTGGCATTCTCTCTTCTGTAGAGGAGAATTCAAGCTGTGATAGACAAGAAAATAATTTTTGCTTCCCATATAAAGAATTGGGTATGTCAGCCTTTATCTTGGAAAGTTACTGTGCCAGTTGAAGACACTATTTATGAGTGTCTTTATTTTGGCCTTGTTCCACAACATACTACAAGGGGCTTCCTGATAACAGCATGGAAACAGTAGCCGGTCAAAAATGTTGCAGCAAGACTTCACCATGATGCAGTGACATGTAGGCTACTGCTTTACACTCCACAAGTGTCTTTGCTTGTATTTCTGACCTTAGTTTAAAATATTGAAATTAAACATTTAACCAGAGCTCCAAATTGTCTTCAGAATACCTTCAGATATTTAACGTATTTATTATTAAAAGATGTTACAGTATTTTAAGTTTAGTAAATTTCAATAAATGTGTAAAGATTATGCATTTCTGTAAAAGATATTAGGGATATTTTCAGATGGTCCAGCTCAGACATCTTCCCAAAAGGTGAGATGGAGACCATAATGACACTCATCCTACAGAGACTTATCTGGCATAAATGATCACCTTGGAGCCAGAATAAGTGGCCTGTGAAAATAAACAAGGCTTCATCTTTGGTTTTGTTTTTTAAATCTACATTTGAACTGTTTAGCTTTTTCTGTGACACAAGATTTATTCAGGCTTTCTTGTGTATTTGTTTCTTAATGTTTAGAGGGAGTATGTTATTCTATCTGATGTTGTATACGTTTAAGCTGCATTCACTGAACTGTCCAGTTAAAATGTAGCTATTGGTTGTGACAGAGACAAATAAAAATAGAGAAAGATAATTTTGCTGTGCCATGAGAGGAAAATAGATACGCCTTTTGATTTTGTGCTAAACATGGAATAGCTTTACATCCTGTGATAATTGCAGGTAGAGAGGTCCTTTTTCATTAATATTTTAATGCTAAACTAATCAGCAAAAGTACAGGTATATATAAGTATTAAAGGATCAATACAATCTCATAACTGACAAGTATAATAATAATAAGAGGATAAATAATATGTAATTGTAAAAGCTCAAGTTTTCTCTTTTCCCTTTTGTTGAAAAAATTCTAAAGGTTACAAGCACGTAGCAACAATCCACCACTGCAAATTAGTTGTAGATTTCTCTTTCCAATGTGTATTGATTCCTTTAGCTAATTCCCATATCTCCCCTTCTATTTTACTTTGATTGTTTCCAAGTAGACTTCAACTCAAGCTGTAAACCCATATTAAGAATTGTATTAATTCTTAAAGCCCAAAGCACAATCATAACAGGGAAAGAATAATTTTTACCAGTTAATGTTCCAGCTTCTGAGTTACATCTACAACAGGGTGATTCTTATAGCTAACCCTTATTGAAATTCTGTGATGCATCTCTTGAGTAATTCAGGCAGAATATTGTTTCTATAAGAAACTCCATGCAAATACAAGCAAAGGTTTTTAGAATGGATTCATATTTAATGTATGAAGCATATCCAACTATTGCAAGAAGGGACAGTTCTACCTAAGGTGCGAGTAACACAGTGCATAACCACACAAATGTATTTTAAAATGACGGCACACTATTCTGCTTCAGTACTTTTACACCAGTATAACATTGTGATAAATGTTTGCACCTGAAAATTGATGCACGGTCATCTTTAATACATACGTGTATATGCACGAATACTAGATGTTCCAAACGCATCCATCATTATGTGGCAATATTAATGACCTGGGATGGGCTACAATGTGGCTGATTCATTGACTGTCTGACTTAGTATGTGAATCAATTTCCCATTCATGCTAGTTGGATTCTGCTATTTTTCCTATGTGTTGTGGCTGGGTTTCATTTTTTTAGATTCAGAAGTACATAATACAACTTTTATGTACTTCCATCTGGCAAACTCTTGTATGATGAAAGGGGTTGAGATCTCAGTATCCTATAAGTCGTTTTTATGTGATGTCCTGTTGCAGATCTTTTTTTGGACACCCCCACACAATCTGCCCTGTGTAAAGCTTTAAGTCCTGATTCCTGCTTGGGAATTAATTGCAATTACTATCCATTTAGATAATTACTGTAAAGCAGCTGTCTTTAGCTGGATAGTGGGTCGAAAGAGTGGGATGTGTGTGTGTGTGAGAGAGAGAGACAGACAGAGGTACAAATTGGTGCTAAATGCTTCTTTGACAGTCTCCACCTAGATCCCTTTCTGCTTGGGAAAGCAGCAAAGAAGGAGCTGTTGTATAAGATGGTTTTAGAATGACTTCTGTAGCTACACTGCCAAAAGCTCCCAGTGCAAGAGCCAGGTATACTTTCCCCTTCTGGCTTGGTAAAAGAAAATGACTGTGAAAAGCAAAGAAAAAACTTGTTTATCAGTGATCTAATTTAAGTCCTTTAAGCAATTTTATAGATTTTTGTTTGTGCGTTTACAGCATCTTTTGTAGATGAAGGTAAATGTTTCCATGATTGCCTGTATAAGCCACAAATTATACACAATGCCGGAGAGGAATGCTGTCTATAGCTGGGATTTTCAAACTTTTCAATCCACAGAACCGGTTTAAAAGAAAATTCTAAGAACCCCTGAGCCAAGAGGAGAAGTTCTAGTTTTGAAAAAGGGTTGCATTTAAAAGTGAACTTTTCCCCTCTTTTAGTTCTTAGTCTCTCACCCAACTCCATTTAGGTTCCACATGATGCAATTTGATGAACTCTGCTCTAGGGCAGGACAGACAACCATTTTCATAACCTGATTATCAAGAGGATAGTTTGGGCTGATGGCAGTGGTAGTCCAATTCCCCCCAGACTTTGTTCTGCTGGAAAAGGGAGTCACTTATTAAAAAAGAGTTTCAAAGATGAATCACGCACAGTATATTTTTGGAAGAATGCTTTTCCATTTTAATTTGGTTCCATTTCCTTCCATCATTTCATCCTTCACTGGAGGGAAAAACTCATTCAGTAGAGCTAGGGACACAGTTTCAAATGTAGTGGGCAATTTCTCTTGACATTTTGCAAAGAAAAGACAGTGTCAAACAACTTTTCAAGAGCTGAACTCCCTTTGCTAGTCATTTTAGTATTACTGTGGAAAAGTCCAGTAGGGGGAAGCCTATATGGTTAACCAAGGGAGACCAGACCAGAGAGGAGAGATTCTATCATTGACACAATATTCTTCCCCACTTTGTCTCTAAATAAGTACAAAATACTTTCCTCAAATCCTTTTCTGAAATACTCTTCTTTGAAAACATCTCTAAAATAAATTATCTTGCAAATGACAAAACTGGCAGGAAAACACAGGTGAATTTCACTGTCTCGTAGTAGTCGTGAGGCTTTGCAGCCCTTTGCCATGCTTCTTGAAACCTCCCACAGATGCTAGCATAGTGTAGCTGGAAGACCTTTTTGAGTTATGCAATTAGCTCCAATGCGATGGTAAATTTAGCAAGCAACCCATATCCCAATCTGTTTATGGGATGGATTGAGCTTTTAAACCTCATTTCCTAATTACTGGACAAGCTCCAGCAACCCCACTTGAACCAATCTATTATAAGCCTGCTAACTGGTGCCGGAGAACAGTTAAGATCCAATGAGTAATATGCTTCTATCGTATATTTTTTTAACGTAGGAAGCAGCGTAATGGGGAGGGAAAACCTCTTCCTGTGTGCCACTTCTTTAAATACCTTTAAGTAGGGTTATAGCAGGTGATCCAAGCCTTGTTTGATCACCCCTTTTTAAATTAATATTGCAATGGCTGCAACGAGAAGGGGCCAGAAAATGTCAGTTGAACACAGCACTTACAGGCAGAGTGCTTTTTGACAATTAGGATCAAACTATTTTATAGTCTTCAGGTGTGAATTTTTCAGAGTTGTTTTATTATTACAGAAAGGGAACTAAACTATTTTAAAAGGACTGCATGCTGAGTCTGCATTAAATGGGAGGAAATTAGTTTTTAATCTCCTTCCTGGATTTTACTCAGTGTACTACACTTGGCCTATGTGTCTGAATTAATGAGATATTCCTTCCTTTGCATTGAGAGCATGCAGTTTCTGAATGCCAAACACAAAAATAATAAAATAATCTCAACATACCTAACTCTATTTTAGTAAGTATGTACCTACAGAAAAGATAAATGCAAGAGAGTTTATCAGCAGGACAGATCTATAGCGCAGGTAACCGAGTCAGTTTCATCAGTGACATTGCTTCTTCAATGTATTGTCCTCTGCTGGGTTTGGACTTCGGTTCCCATATGCCCCAGACTCATAGGAACCATGGAAGCTGGATTTCTCAGAGTTTGAGGGCAACATACTGAAATATTCTTATTACATTGCAGCAAACTAGATGAGAAGCTGCAGCCCAGAATAGTTGGATAGTACCATTTCCTGGCAAATAGGATTTCCATAAGTTGGTCCTGTTTCTAAGATGCACACCTGATTTCTGCATCTACATAGAATACAAAGGGGTTCCACCACAAAACCGCGAAGGACAAAATCGCGCTCGACGAAAGCGTGCATTTGACGTCATCACAGTGCGACGAAAACATCGCGCTGTGATCGAAAAATGTAAAAATAAAGCGAAAACCTTACCCTAACCCCCCCAAACCTAACCCTTAACCCTAAATCTAACCCTAAACGTAACCCTTAACCTAACGCTAAACCTAACGCTAACCCTTAACCTAACGCTAAACGTAACACTAACGCTCTAAACCTAAACCTAAACCTAAACCTAAACCTAACCCTTATGTTTATGTGAATCGGCTTGCTTTAATTTTAATTTTATTTCAATTTTTATTTTTTTTCGTCGTGCTGTGATGACGTCAAATGCGCGCTTTCGTCGAGCGCGATTTTGTCCTCCGCGGTTTTGACGGGTCACGATACAAAGGAATGAAGTAGACAGGGAACAAGGAGCATGTCTGCTCCCACTCCTGATATCTTGAAAAAAATCTATAAACATTTCATATGTAATTAAGGACTACACACACATTCATTTGAAATAAGGATGGCCATTACCCCTCTAGGCATTTACCGAAAATACTTTGGATAAAACTATCTTAGCATTGCTTGCTAATAATGGATATTTTAATCATAAGAGCAACTCTGTAACATCAGACCATAGAGCTGTGTAGTTCAGCCTCCTGCTCTCTGTTGTGACCAAACCTCCCAATCACAAACCCTGCATACCTATTCCCTCAGATATCAGAGCAATAGGTGACAATTGTGACTGGTAACCAGCCATTGGATAGTTCTATCCTGTGTATTTTCCTACCTGGACACCATGTGGTTCAAGACAGATGTCTGAAGAACATTGAATGGGTCTCATTATTTGGGGCCACTTCAACTAAGAACAAACCTGCTGCTATTTATTTTATTAAATTGTTAAATGAATCAAAATGTTGGGGTTGCACTGCAGTAAAATAGCCACCTGCTGATGCCATTTTTTAAATGGAAGTAACCGGAGGCATTGCACATCACTTCAAAGTTGTACATACTTTGTGGCAGGTGTGAGTTGAATTGCTGGGAATTATCTGAATTAGAGCATTCAGCCCTAGAGCTTTTAGGCTACTCTGCTGTTCTTGGAATAGAGAGGGATGCCTCTGTGGAAGTACTAAAATCTCACATTCAATAGGAAAAGGTGAAATGCTGCACAGTTCATAAAGCACTGTTTGTTCAGAAGTTTAACACATACACGAACTGTTTGTGAAGCATTCCCTGGCCCTCAAAATTTCCACCTTAACTTAAAACTTACAAAAGGGGCTACCATAAAACTGATTCACCAAATGGAACGGAGTATTAACACCTACAAGTGTGGCAGTTTCCCTAAAGCCCCTGTAATTAAACCATGCGAAGACAAGAAGAAGAAGAAGTCCTCATTTTCCTCAGAATCACTTTTAAGAGTGACTGTCCATTTGCTTTGCTCTTCTGAAGCAGTCTTCCCTATGCCTGGGCATTGCTTCTAGGTGAAGGAACCTTCTGCATGGACCTTGCAGGTAAGCAGTTCTGGAGTCGTGCCTGTTTGTTTAGTCAAGGTTTTCATTATTAGTAAGGAACCAGTGAAGAAGTCCAAGTGTTGCTTGGTGCCAAGAGAAGGAAGGACAACTTCCTGAGAACATCATATGCCAACATGAAGAATGTTGAAATGTTGCCACCGTTCCTCTCCCAAGGAAGCCAACAAGGATGGGATAAGCAATCAGGCATCTGTGGACCCACCTGATTCCCATGTTGAATTCTCTATGAAGATGCCTTCCTTTGTTCTGTCATTCTGTAAAGTGGTTATGGACACAAATCATTCAAACCTATATAAAATATAAGAAATATTACAAGCAAGCAGATCATGAGCACTAGGACATTGTTTTTTTTTTAAATTAATTTTTTTTAATTTCAATTTAAAACAAGTACAACATCTTTCTTTACATGTTATAGAAAGTGTATCAGTCGGTCACAAATAAACTTTGGTACATCTCCTCCACAGTCAACAAACATAACTCATGTTAACTCAAGTATTTTAACTCAGATATTCATACATATCACCATCGTCATATATCCATTTTCATTTGACTGTAATTATTATTTAAAAATATTGATAATAATAATACTCTTAAACAATACATGCCCACACCGGTGGGAAAAGAAAAAGTCAAAAAACAAAAACAAAAAAAAACAAAAAAAACAAAACAAAAAAGATAAGAACAAAAGACAAGGCAGGGAAGAAAAAAGAAAAAAAAACACAGGTATATATTATTTTTAAAAAAGTATATCAGTTGGTTACAACATGTTTTGGTGCATCTCTTCCATTAATTCATATTAATTCAAATATCTTAACTCAAATGTTTACCATTTTGACATCATTATACCTCCACTTCTAGTTAACTACAGTTATTTAAACATCCTTCAACCTTAACTATGCCAAAGAGTTAATCCATAACCACATGCTGACATTTCATTTACTTGTTTGTAAAATCCTCTATTGACATCAAATCCTCATATCCTGTTTTAGCTAAACATCCATAATATTTAATACCAAAAATTCCATCTTCCATGCAATATAATTTATTATCATTCTCCCTTCTTTATGTAGTTGTATCATATATCATAACATTTTCCCCATATTAATTAACATTTAACTGTATATATTTTATTTTATTTTTTAGTAGTGATAATTATTGTGATTAATAACCTTTATATATATTTCCAACCTTCCTTTCTCATATCCAATTATTATTTATCATATCAACTCCACATTATATACATTACTATCAATATCAATTATTATTCAGCTATATCTATTATAAATAAGAGTAATTAGATTTAGCTAATTTTAAGTTGTATTCTTCCATCTATCAGCCTATGTCTCTCCAATAACAAAACCTTCTCAGTCCTATTGCCATTCATTGATTTACCAAATGTTTTTATAAGCAAGTCCAAACAGGGATATCTTCGCATCTTTTTGCTCAGGATGTCTCTGATGAGATAATAATGTTGTCCCAGGCTTGTTAAACTTTTCAAATTGACTTTAATTCTCAAGGGTGGAATTTTCATTTCTCCTGCGCTCTGTCTCTTAAAATGAATCTTCTTTATAGCTCCCCCCCTTTCCAGCATAGCATTCCTTTCTTCCTCCGAGATAGACCAGACGTCATTTCTCACATTTTTCATTTGTATTTCAGGAACATTCAAACATTCAACGTTCTCACCTTTTCCTCCATATTTTAATGTCAAATAATCCAATTTTTTTTCAAATCTTTGATATGAATCAAACAGCTTTCGAAATGCGGAAAAAAGAATTTGAAGCGAGCCCTTGGGAATATAATTCGACGCCATGTTGTGTCGCAGTTAGAGGCTCTAAGGTATTTGCAACTAAAAACACGCTGGGAGCTGTGCGATCTTATCTGATCTTAGACCAACACAGCCAAGCAATAAAAGTGTCAGATTGTGAAGGGCCAATTAGTAGTAGGTTAGTTTTACAACCCACTTAGAAAGAGTCAGGGGGGAATGTTGAAGAATTCCTTAAAGCGTTTAAGAAATAGGGTAACCGCCGGCCATAAATCCATTTTAAAAAAACCAATTCGCCGCTAGATTCTTCTGTTCTTTGGTTTCAATTAGCTTAAATTTTAGTGCGGACCGTCTCTCTTTGAGTAATAAAATCAGCTTACCAGTTGAATCCACTTACACCATTCTTAGGGGCAACCTGCAGTTTCAGTTAGCATACAGCTAATCCAGAAAGGAGTTGGCAGGAGGGGTTAATTCCAAGCCCCCCCCCCAGAGACTTTGCGAACGTCTCTGAGGTCACTGGATCTCCCCTCACCTTTCACTGTCTTCTCCGGGACAGCTAGGGTCCGATGACCCGTCCAAAATTCCTTCGGAATAGGGGAATTTCAGGAATAGCCTGAAACTCCGTCTTCTCACTGCTAAGCCCCGCCTTCTTCCCAGCACTAGGACATTGTTGAATGTATACTTATAATAGCAGATACATTTTTTAAAGCAAATTTCTGAGCATGTGTTAATCTGGTTCTGGTTTTGGTTTTCCATTCTCTCTTCTCACACTTTTTCACAACCTCTTTGGATTAACCTAATGCCAAACCAAGTATGCCCCCCAATGTTGCAATACACTCACACTTTGCTCCCCTCAAAGCAAAGCCAGTCTTTCTACTGAGTTTTTCTTTGTTGCAGAGGGTTTAAAATTGAGACATTTTAAATTCTTCCAATGGCTTACTTCTGATGCCCACCCACCCAAAAAAAGAAGAAAAGGAAGAAAAGGTGACGGAACACTTACTCTGCTGCTTTTTATAGAATAATCTAATTGCAATTGTCTCTCTTTCTTACCGCCTCTCCCCAAGGAAGTCAGGAGTCATAGAAACTTGTGTTGGGAAAAGGCAAAACTAGCTTGTGTTAACAAGGCTCCAAGGCCCACAAAACTCCAAGGGCCCTGGTTTTTTGCTAGTGTAAAAAAAGAAAGGAGTTAGAGCACATACAAGAGAGCATAAAGAAAGAGTTTAAGAAGGCTCCTCTGCAGGAAGTGGATGTCAGGAGCATCTCAGGTAAGGGAGCAGATCATGTTGACTGGGGGCCTGCAATGGGAGCTTCTGTGCTTGACTTAAGGCAGGGGTCAGCAACCCACAGCTTGAGCCGCATACGGCTTTTTTCATCTCTCTGCTGCGGCTCCCCGTTGCTCAAAATATGCGTCACAACTGCCAATGTGGAACACCTGCTGGAACGTGATTTCTTGAGCTTTTCAACCCCCAGTACGCCAACCATGGTTAAATCCAAGGAAAAAAAAACAGTTTTAAAAGAAAACAGAATGTTTAATTCAACTTCATATACTAGTTTTTTGGCCACTCAGGAAATAGTCAGGCACAGGAAAGGTTTTGTGGCTCCCGGGGTTTTGTTTTGTTTTTTCCTATGGGAAATGGGTCCAAATGACTCCAACCCCTGCCTTAAGGAGAAGGGCTAAATTTTCTGGGTCCTTCTGGTTGGCACAGTGAATTATCCACCATCAGTAGAAGATACTGAAAGGGAGGAAAGGGTTGCATACAACATTGCACATACTGCACAACGAATCTGTTAATTTTGGAGGGGAAAATGTATATGTTGCAATTTCCCAGGGATGACCCAGACTTGTCAGATGCTTTGGGCTCATCCCTGAAACAATATTGGCTTTAGAAGTGTAGAAGGGCAGAGCAGTGTTCTTAATGCTGGTCTGTCCTTACTCAACCATGGTTTTTTTTAAGCCATCACTTCAGGGCCAAATCGCCTGACATCAAGTGAGCCATGTCTTGTCTGGTAAAAAGCTTTTCATAGAAGAAGTGACTCCAGAGTCACTTCACTTGGATTATATTCTGAGATTTGGCTACCAACTCCGGCAAGTACTTTACCAGGGAGCAGAAAGCAAGAGCAGTATTTCAAAGCCCATTCTTTGTCACTAGTGGTCACAATGGCAAAACCATAAAATAACAACTCAGTGACAATTTGGAAGAGGAAGGTGTCTTTCTAACTGGAGAAGGCGGTAGATAGGATGTCAAGGGGAGAGGTAAGGAAAGAAGGTATTCCCAATTCTATTTTCACAATTAACACTTTGATTCCCCTTGCTTCCTTCTTTTCTCCCTCCATTTTTCTTTCTTTCTTCCTTCCTTCCTTCCTTCCTTCCTTCCTTCCTTCCTTCCTTTCTTTCTTTCTTTCTTTTTTTCTTTCTTTCTCCTTTGCATTTCTCTGCCAGAACACTACTTCCAATTTTGTCTCCAACAGGCCTACAAGGCAGATTTGGTTACATATAGGGAGTGGTTCAAAATTTTCCCATCAGAGTTCTAGCTGAGCAGGGACCTGAGCCTGAGTCTTCCTCACTCTGGCTGCGGTGCTCTAACACCCCCCCTCCTCCACATCGGTTTTCCTTTCTCTAGGTGATGAAGAAGAAAAACAGCTTTGGAAATGCAAAGCGTCCACGGAAGTTGTGCCTATATTCATTCAGGGCCCTCTCCATGCCGGGCCGCCCCTACCAAACTCTTCCCAGTTCCTTTCTTGGAGACTATGACAGCAGCATCCGCTATGCCAGCACCAGGACCCCCAAGGGACCGTTCTCTGAAAGTGTAAGTGAATGGGGCACCTCCCCAGATGCTTCTGGACATTCATCTAAATTTGCTTGTGGGACCTCACTGCAACCTAATCCTGCTCGCTCTCCCTGAACAGGTTTGCCATTAGGGTTAACCCCCCTGCTCCCCATCCTAGTTATGAAAACCTGTCCTGGGCTTTGCTGCCAGGATTGGCTGGACATGTTACCTGTGTTGCAATATGCCTCCACTTTAATTTAGAGGCAGTAACAGGTCCCATTCCTGAGCTTGCAAAGCTGTATTAATCTTCTGGCATCTCCCTGCCCTCGAGGTTAACTGCCACTTGCTTGACCTCCAGAGCCAACCAACTAAGCAAGGTCCACTTTGGATACACACCAGTACTCCTTCACACAACAGCAGCAGAAAGATTTACTCATCCCTGTTCTATTCCTCTGTCCTATCCCCTTTTCTCCCCACCATAGACCACTCCAGCGTGGACTAGAATGCATCTAGAGGATACTTTGGGGGCGGGGGAGGGAGGTGCAATAGATCTTCCCTAATTCTCATAGTCACAAACACCTTATGGATCATGGAAGACAGATGCTGCTTCCCTTCTCACTATCATATTACTAATTCTAATTGTCACACAATTAAGACAATTTTAAAATCAACATTTAGTTCCTATACCCAATGGGCATGTAGTTCACCTGCTTTGCTCTCCCCCCCCCCACTTCCCTCCCCCCCAATGCTGGTTTTTGGTCTGCAAATACATTACAAAAGTACAGGGCTGGTTCTACAAATCTCTAGATTTATTTATCCCCATATCCATCCCACCCACCACCCGTAAGGAAAGGCAGGAAGTATCAAATGATCTTGCTGCCAAAGACAAGGCTGGTTGTGTTTCAGAAGATGCTCTGGCTTTAAATCTGACAGGGCAACATCAGTGTTGCTGGCCTACTGAATTTCCAGCAAATATTTAATTTAATTTTATTAATGTACAATAGATCTGCGTAGGAGAAAGAGAGAAGGTGGGTGAGTTTGGGAATAAGGAAGTGACCTGCTCATGTTCAGATTACTGATAAGCAATTACCAAGTGAGAACAGGATTGCCACCCAACTAATCCAGGCCAATTGCTTTCTTCCTGCTATGATTGTGCCAAAGATTTGTTAACATACCAGGCCAAATATTATCAAAACAAAAGTTGGCAATAACTTTTTACACTTTAGGGAAGTTTATCTTTGCTTTACAAACGTAACTCTTTATTATGGAATCATAAGGCTGGGCACCAGGTGATACAGCTAAAGATTGTGAGTCAGCTTGAGGGCCAGGATCTCAAACAAGTCAAACAAGCAGCACCCAAAACCAGGGCAATGGAATTTTCTCACTTGGGAACCAAATGTATTGGATTGCCAACCAAGGAATGCCTTCAGATTCCCTTAGGATCAGGACAGGACCAAGACAAAATAATATTTGGAAGTGTTGCAAATCAAGAATACTCCTTCGTAGTATGACAGAACTGTGCACAAAGATATGCATCCTCCTGCACATAGATCCACAGTCCCTAATAAAGAGTATTACAATTATTCAGGATAATCTTTATGCAGATTATCGGGACCTGATGGACAGAGCAGATTGGATGCCTGTGTTTATTAAATATGAATTTTTATCCCTGCGCAGAGAGTGGGATTGTTATGGGGGTGTGGCCTTGAGCCAAGGAGGGGGCTTAGTGCTGCCACTCTGTATAAATCACTAAAGCAGGATCAGGGCAGCCAGAGGGTAGGCAAAGTCCATGTGCTGAGACATCCCACAATCAACGCCGGAACAAAAGAGCTTCATTGGTAGGAAAGGAGCCCATTTTGAACAGTGTTTGCAAGAAGGGTACCTCACAATGACAACGGTAGAAGCCAAAGCTGAAGAGGAGGACAAAAAGGAACCAGACTCGGTGTCAGATCCCGCTCCAGATCCCGCTCCAGAGGCAGCAACCACACCAGCATCCGATCCACCAAGCAGGGTAAGGTTGTTGCTTGCGCAAGGATTTGGGTCTGTCCTGTTCACACATTGCTCTGGGACCAGAGACTGGTTAGTGTTGGGATTGAGCTTTGAGGGAGAACAAGTGCCACGTATCAAGGCCATGAGCAGAACGCAAAAGAGCAGGATTCAGATAAGGACAGAAATGGTTTTTTGAAAAAAATATGATGCATCATGAGCATTTCAGTCAGGAAGTCCTGGGATAGCTCCAGTTGAGCTGATTCTCAACTGTTGCTTTTTCTGCCTTTCTTCTCCCCGCCCCCTCTGCATTCAAGGTTGCCTCTACAATTCCCGCCCTGTTCAACAGCATTGCCTGCAAGTAGAGTTTTCAGGGTCCTCTTTCAATATGTATGACTACATCACTACTGACTATTACTCTTCCATAGCTGATGATCTGTTTATGTCATCCATGCAGATAGATTTCTTCTGGGAATACTGATTGCACCTACATACTCTAGACTTTCCTCAGAGACTTCAGTCTCAGCATTTTAAATTAAAAGGGTGTGAAAATAAATTCAGGAAGTAACTGTGAAGGAAGCATAAATGAAAAATACCAGAATGTGTTTTCTGCAGTTAATGAGGGTGATTGGTTATGTCTCTTCCTGGAGAGTCTGCTATCCAATCACAACCTTGATTTAAATTTCAAGGAAGAAAAGGAGGTTACCATCAACAGGAAGCATTTGGAGAAGAAAACAGACAACCCAAATTATCTATTTTCTATGCTCTTCACAGATGGAAAGTGTATAGGTTTGCCATTTTAACTTAAATATTTCTAAATGGGTCATATTTCTTTTCAGGGAAATTTGGAAAGTGCCTATTCTCTCTATTTTAATTTAGAATAATGATTTCTAAATGTGTCGTATTCCCCCCGCCCCAGGGAAATTTTCACAGCTTCCACCCCAAAATAAGGCCACCAGTGCCTTTTCAGTGCAGAAATCCAAATGTTGCTTTCCCAGCAGAAAGCTGCTTATAGAATATATACATATCTCCCTCACAGATCCCTTCCTATTCCAACTGGGTTGCCCAAAAGTTTTCATTGGTCCGAAAAGTTTTAACTGCCCTTCAAGGAGAGCAATTTTTCAAGAAGCATCATAGAACACAAAGGGGAATGATTACGGGGGTTTGTTTTCCCCCCAGTTCCAAGCAATGCAATGCCTCTCCAACCCACCCATAAATCAGCTCTTTCCCATACTGTAGGTATTTGTGTTTTGCACTTTTCCTCCTCGCTTGCAGAATGTGACTTTTGTCCTTGTTCAATTCCAATCTGTTCATTTCACTTCATTGTTCATGAATGTCTAGATCTTTTCGACTCTTCTCTCTTTCTTCTAAGGCGTTGACTACCCCTCCCAACATTGTGGGATCTGCAGAGTTCTCTCAACACCGTCATCCAAGTCATTGGTGAAAATGTTGAAAGACCCAGGGCCTAGGACAGAGCCATGGGCACACCTTCCATGCATGCACTTGGTCATAGAGAAATCTAGATTAATTGGGTGATCTGGGACTTTTCCAGTTTCCTATATTTTCATCATTTAATTGGGGTCAAATCCTGACAGGGAAGAAAAAAAGGAAACTTTAACTGCCCAAAGCTTAGTTGCTTCATTCCTTTTGCCCTCTTCCATTCCTAAGGAACAACACTTTTTCTGCAATAAATATACATCGGGCTTCTAATGGTATTTGAGTGGACCGCACATCCATATGCAGTTCAGGCTCTAAGTTCAAGGTGTCTTTCCCAAGTGTAATGCTTGGTAAATGTTGATTTAGGTGACGTAAACAATGCTAGGAAGGAAAATCTGGTGGGCATATATGCAAATCACTTTTACATTTGCTCACCCAAATGATCAACCTTCTGTGACACAATTAACTCCACCTCTTGAAGTACAGCATGCTGTTCCATAATATATGACTCTGAATCCTCTACACTGATTGTGATTGCCTATGATCCTTCAGAGCATTGAACAAATCAGTAATATATTTAATATCTTCTCAGTAATATCTGTCTGGAAGCAGGCTCAGGTTTCTGCTCAGCAAAGAGTACAGTAACCTTAATTGAGCTGTTTCTTAAGAGCAGATGGCAGATTTTTTATTGTAAATGAAATATCAACACTGCGAAAAGAGAAGAGAGAACGAAGTGATCAGAACCTACCTATATTGATCTGCATTTAGCATACTTCCTATAATATTTTTATTAAAGTTTAAAAATACAAAGATAAAAAATTAATGCAAATTAAGAAAAAGATTTTTAAAAATTAAAAAGTGTAGCGAGATGGAAAAATATAAAGAAAAAAGCTATATAGAGAAATTGATGAAAATTCTCGGTCATCCAGGTAGACCTATCTGGAAATTGAGACATGACAACTGGACTCATTTTCTTCTTGGTCTAAGACGTTTTGCTGTTCATCCAAGCAGCTTCCCTAGTCAAAGCAAGTTAGTAAGGCAGGGAGTCATTGCAATGTACCAACTCCTTCTGCACCAATCTCAGAAAATGTGTGGCAATAAGTTGATGAAGATTCTCAGTCATCTGGAAACTGAATCAGGCAACTGGATTTATTTTCTTGTTTCTTTTTAATTTTTTTAATATAAAGAAATGACTTTTCCCTTCATTATGGCAAGTATAAACAAATCCAGTAATTTGTCACCTTTTCTAACATTTCAATAATGGATCTCTTCTTCCCATGTTTTATATCTATAAACAAATCTTTAAAGTTTCATATTCAGTCCTAGTCAAGAAAAACCCATTAATGCTGCTAAAAATGCATATATATTTTAACCTTGATCAAATGAACCAACTTTATATTCCTTCTTTTTGCTTTTAAAAATCTTGGAGCTTCTAAATAGCGTTCCAAAAGCCAGTTACTTTTCATTCCTCTTGCTTCAGAACTCCCTCAAACAGTGTAACACAACTCTTTTGTAAATCCAGGATAAGAAACTTATCCAAGTCACCCTTCTGATTTATTATTTGTATGTTCTCTTAGTTATTAAGATATCAGCCAATTTTATTTGTAAATCCAGTTTAACATCTTTTTCCATATCATTCTTGTAATTTGTCATATTTAAATTCAAATCTAAAATGTGATGCTGAGTTGTATCTTTTTCCATCTCTTCTTTTAAGCCCATATTTATGGTTGCAGACCATGTAAAGAGAAGTTTCTGAGTGCATTGTTCTGAAATAGCCTCAAATTATTCCAAAATTGAATTACTTTTTTCCCTTCTGTATTAGTGATCTCTTCTCTAATTATAATCTTTTGTTCTTTCTGGTTGCTGCTAGTATCCAGCCTTCAACATCTCCTTTAATCATGTTTTTTTCTAATCCACAAAATTTTCCCACAGGAAGATGAAGTTCAAAATCGTCATACATTTTTAATAGGATTTTAAACAACTTCACGGAAAGGATTCTTATAATTAGTTTGAAATTTTTATTACCAATCCATCTGACCCCATTTAGAACTTTCCAAAATCAAAGTTCTAATCTCCCTTTTGCTGTTTATTTTAGATTTTTTATTTTAAGTTTACATGAAACTTCTTTTGCTTAGGGTTGAAGGAAAATTACCTGGTGTGATGAAATTTGTCATACTGAAGGTTCTTAATACACAAAAAGCAGTTAGCAAGCCATTTCTTAAAGCAATAAGAGAGGAAATGGGTGAACCCAGTATCCAAATCATACTTGAATAAAGGCTGTCTTTACCTCAGCTCTCAGAGCTCTAAAGCTTACTGGAAACCACTGTTTCTTGCGGGGAGCATCTATATGGAACAAAGGTGGATAATCCCGATAGGAGATAAATTTTGGTGGCTCAGTGGCTAAGACACTGAGCTTGTCGATCAGAAAGGTCGGCAGTTCGGTGGTTCGAATCCCTAGTAGAGGTCTCCTGCATGAGCAGGGGGTTGGATTAGATGTTACTGTTGCTGATAAGTGCCAGGCTATTCACAGGCTCCTTGTTCCTCCACAATCATCACTACAAAAAGCAAAACTGTCTTCAGTCTGCTATTTCTTCCTTGGAAGCACCTAACACACTTCCACAGAAATGCGTTAGATAGCGAGTAGATCTAGAGCTCTGAATTTCCTATGGGAATAGTGATGGTAAATTGGTTTACCACCTGTTTGCTGTATTTCAGAAAAAATTCCTATAGGATTTTCTTTCCAAGGACAAAAATAATGCAGTCCACCTTTTATGTCAGTTCACTTGATTTAGGAAAGGAAAGATTATTTGCCATTCTATTTCAAGCAAACTATTTCTCCAAGAGCTAATCTGGAACTGCTGAATTCACTCTCAGTGTGAAAGCAATTCTACCAATGTCTTCCTTTATTGTCTTGCCTCCCTTCTGAAGCCTTTCGGGCGGTGCTGAGTAAAGGGGATCAGCCTATGCTGTTCAGGTCCATTATGCCTACAGGTGATTGCAAGCAGTGATGTGCAGACAGAGGAGGCAGGGAAGGCAGGGCCTCACCACTGTCATCATGAAAAGAAAAGAAAAATGTAAAAGGAAAAAGGCTGAGGTAGTTGCTGCCAGAGTCACAGTGGATGACTCTGCTTAGTGCTTAACTGTTTAAAAAAGCCTCTTAAAAAGTGTCCTCTACAGGAGGAGACGAGAGAACCATGTGCCTCATTTAGTCTATCTTTATGATCACTTGAGCAGAGTTAAGCAAGGGTTAAAAGCCGAAAAATTCCTTATGTAGACGAGGCCTCCTCCGGTAAAGGGCACTTTTTTAGAGGCTTTTTTAAACAATTAAGCAGAGTCATCCATTGGGACTCTGGGAGCAGCTAATCCAGCCTGACCTCAGCAGCTCTTGCCTTTTTCCTTTTACATTTTCATCATGGCAGACAAGAGCAGAGTTGAAATCCTCTGTGAAACAGCTGGAACAGGTATGTGGGTCGAAGGGAGGGGGAGAAATTCAAAATTAATTTGTAAGTAATTGTATTATTGCAAGGTGTGTGTGTGTGTGTGTGTGTTTTTACCCGCCTCTGCTGGCCCGCGGGATGGCACTTTTTTTATGTCGGACATAGTAGCAGGGGTTTTGGACATAGCAGCAGGGCTTTGGGACATAGCAGCAGGCCAGGGCTTTTGGACATAGCGGCAGGGCAGCTTTTGCCTCTAGTGCCGGAGCGGCAGAGTGGCTTTGGTTCCATTCTTTGAAGCTTTCCATAGGTCCTCTCTGCTTTTAAAGTCTTCTGTTCGTCTAAGGAAGTTTTTCCTCTATGGCGGACATAGCTCCAGGGCTTTTGGACGTCCAAAAGCCCTGCTGCTGTGTCCGCCATAGAGATGGGATGCGTCCCACCTCTATGGCAGACATAGCGTTAGGGCGTCCAAAAGCCTCTATGTCAGACAGAAGCGGCGGGACGCTTTCTTTCAGCTTTTGCCTGCCCCGCAGGGCAAAAGCCGAAAGAAAGCACCCCGCCGCTTCTGTCTGAGATAGAGGTGTCCCGCGCCCCACAGCGGGGCACCTCTATGTCAGACAGAAGTGGCGGCGTGCTTCCTTTTGGCTTTTGCCCTGTGGGGTGGGCAAAAGCCGCTTTCTTTCTTTTTGCCTCACTAGTCATAAACCTCACCACACGTCACTGACTGCAAGATACCCCAATGGCAGGAAATATATTCTATCATCTTCTTTATTGACATCAGAACAGAATAGAATAGAATAGAATAACTTCATTGTCACTTTAAATGTACACTAATCGGCATATATTACAATGAAATTTCATTGCATACAAGTCTCAAAGGGTAACCACATCCAATGTTCATTACATAAGCATGACAAACAAACAAATAAATAAATAAATAAATAAATAAATAAATAAATAAATAGTTAAAAAAGATAAAAGAGGAAGAACATACTTTAGCTATCTGCCCCACAAATCCCCCAAATTGTTCTCTTTTGCTTTTGCTTGTTTCTCTTCATTCATTTTGTAATGTTTTCACCTTGGGCAATCATTTTCTTATGCTTGTAAGAGCACAGCTACTTAGTACTTTAGCAGTTCTCCTTAGCTGGAAATCTGAAATAGAAGGGCTTGTATATAGCCCCCATCCATCCATCCATCCATCCATCCATCCATCCATCCATCCATTCACTTTCTTTCAGAAATTTTTAGACTTCTACCTTCTACTTCAATATTCTGGACTAGTTTTTATAGTTCCTGGGATAGGATTAACTATGTGTGAAATAGAGCAGTTATACTTTTTTCCCCCAAAACACACTTGTCATTCAGAGGCCTCTGCCAAGCACTTCACATTGGGGGTTTTTATGCCAATGTAAGGCATATAACTCTTAATTTTAGGAAATGTAATGGTATGTGGGAATGACTTGGAAGACATGAGGAAGAGTCACAAACTAGACGAAGCTCAGATAAGAAATAGCTGAATCCACGGAAGGAATGGTAGTGTGGCAAAGACCTCTGCAGGGGCCCTTCCCAGTTTCTTGGATGGTAAAAGTAAAAGGGGTAGTGATGTACTTCCACACTTAAAACATACAATAAAGCTAGAGCTAATAGATCTGGGTGTGTGTAATGATATATGGGAATGAACTTGAGAGAAGAGGGGAAACAATCAGATAAAATGTGGAGAGGAGCCCATAGCTGAATAATGGGCAGAGAAAGAAACTTAGAAAGGATCAACTCCAAACTTACCAGGTGGAAAAAAGAGACAGCAGGAGATTTCTATTTTAAGATTGACCAGATCCTGTTAATGTAGCCTTTAGAATTTTAGAATTGGCTCATCTTGTCATGCATCCTGTCTGGTCTGCTTGTGAGGCTGACAGAGGACTTTTTTTTGCTGAGCAACAAAAATAGCAAGTGCTGAAAAGGTGAAGTATTTAGAACTAGCAGCTCTTGAGTTGTAGACTCCTGTTATTTTGTGTTTCTTGTTTCTCTAAAAATAGCATTAAGTCTATTTTAAGTCTGCAAATGTGCCCAGTTTCAAAGCATTTGTTGTTTGAAACAGCAGAGTATTTTTAAAAGCGGTTTATAAAAGGGGGGGATTTTCTCCCTCCTATTGTCTATTTGGAAGTTCTGTTTCAATTCACACAAACACACACACACACACACACACACACACAATCCCCTCTCTTTCATTTAGTCCTATTCCATTTTTGCAGACTGCCTAGACAAGTCCTTTCAGCTTTCTTGGCAAGGTTTTTCAGAAATGGTTTGCCATTGCCTCTTTCCTTGGGTCGAAAGAAAATGACTGGCTCAAAGTCACTTAGCTGGGTTTGTGCCTAAGGCTGGATTAGAACTCATTAATCAGTTTCAACATGTCTATAGACACATCATCTGGAAATCACTCCGATGTAACTGATAATATGCATTTATCTGAACTATGAAACAAATTGTACTTGGTAACACATTTTTTAATTCATAGTTACTATGCATTATTTTAATCCATACTTTCAGCAGCTGCTTTAGTTACAGGAAGCTTATGGTTTTATCATTCAGATAAGGCAGTAGTTCTATGAATCCCTAAATTATCCCTTATAATTAAAAAAAAGAGGGGTTATTATTTGGGAAAGTGACCTCAGCCTCAGTAATTTTTCATGCTTAAATGGCAAATTAAAAAATGCAAAAACCAAACTCCATCGATCTATAAACACGCAATCTAACTTCCTATAAAAGCTTAAGTTCTCAGAGAAAGCCTTTGGCAGATGAAACATGGATGGGCTATTAAGATAAATGGTAAGTGCCTATGAACTATGCAGCTCACTTAGGTTTGGCTAATATACTCCATAATCCCTAGACAAAAAAAAGGTTAGGAATTATTTTAAATATCTTTTCTGTAGGGGCTAGTCGAAAGGTAAAAATAAACGCTGGTGTTATTATGGTAAATTACTTGAAACCAGTAGAATCCATTTTAATTTCTTCTATCTATAATTAGTTAGAAATCAATCATCTCGACAGGTTACTTAAAAATCACATCAACCTTTGTTTCTAAGCACAGCTCTGGCACCAGTTATTTAGGGCAACAAATTCAGGAAAGGCCAGACATTGTTTATTATGACAGGGAATGGTCTTGAAATTCTATAAATCTGCAAAATAGATGCAGGAACAGGAAGGAATCTCATTGGCGACCCTTCCTACGTCTTCCTCATTTAAATGAAGGGCTTATCCATAGACATCCCAAAGTTCATACTCTAAATGAGAATGGTGCTCCCAAAACAAAGAGAAAGACCAGACCATTTGACTGACATGAAGATATGCCTTGATGTGCCTGATCAGGGAAGGCAAAAATGATTTTTATTCATTTATTCACTTTCATCATTTGAATTCAGTTGTAAGCTGTGACCTCAATTTACAACCATTTTTTAAGTGACTGGTTGAAGTTACAACAGACCAGAAAAAAAACGACTTACAACCTGTCCTCACACTTTTAACCATTGCAACATCCCTAGGATTGCATGGCGCTTTGGGCGCTTAGCATGTATGTATGTACAACAGTGGCAGAATTCCAGGGTTACGTGATTGCCATTGTGATCTTCCTAGCCAGCTTCCAACAAGAAGTCTATCAGGGAAGTTAGATTCACTTAACAATCATGTGATTCACTTAAGTGCAGTGATTCATTTAACAACCATACGAAAAACGGCCATAAAAGTGGGTGGAACTCACTTAACAACCCCTTGCTTTGCAACAGGAATTCAGTTCCCAATTATGGTTGTAAGTCAAGGACTACCTGTACAGTCTTATTAGTTGCAGGGAAAAATCTAAACATTAAGTGCAGCAGCTACCTTGTTTCTAAACGCTTAGAGGAACGTAATTTGTGGAAGTCATTAAGGGGTTACTATCTCACCCATGCTTGAATTCACTTGATCAAAAATCATATTCTGATATGTCCAAACATGTAGATTTTCCCTTTCCCCATCCCCTGCAAGTCAGATTCAGGTCCTAACATACGGTATTTGGGGATTAAGATTCATATTTTTATGGGGAGAAGTCTTGTGTTATTTTGAATGGCTAAAATTCATGAGAATTCATAGGTAGGTTTGCTTTGATTCTAACGTCACATGGATCTTTTCCAATAAGGCAGATTTGATTGTGCATTTGGGATTCTGCCAGCGCTGATGCACAGCCTTTCTCATATGTTTGGGTAAGATATGAGGAAGAATAAGAAACAACTTATGGTCAAGGAAAATTGATCATCGTTTTTCAAAAATCAGCATTGTTTGCAAAGACAAGTAGGAACCTTCAGTTGGACACTATATGATGGGACAGTAAGCTAAAAACAAAACATCAAACAATGAATGGTATTAGCAATAGCACTTAGACTTATATAGTGGTGAAATTCAATTTTTTTAACTACCGGTTCTGTGGGAGTGGTGTGGCTTGGTGGGTGTGACAGGGGAAGGATACTGCAAAATCCCCATTCCCTCCCCATTCCAGGGGAAGGATACTGCAAAATCCCCATTCCAGGGGAAGGATACTGCAAAATCCCCATTCCCATCCCACTGTGGGCCCAGCCAGAAGTGGCATTTGCTGGTTCTCTGATCTACTCAAAATGTTCGCTAACGGTTCTCCAGAACCTGTCAGAACCTGCTGGATTTCACCTCTGCTTATGTACCGCTTCATAGTGCTTTTACAGCCCTCTCTAAGCAGTTTATAGAGTCAGCATCTTGCCCCCAATAATCTGGGGTATTTGATTGGTATTTAATAGTATTTGGCACTAATTCATGGTTGCAGTTTTGCAAGGAGGAGGTAAGCAGTTACACCATCCTTCAAACTTTCCAAATTAAGAATTACTATTTCTTCTTACCTAGATACAGTTGTTAAATTCACATAATCTGGATTCCAAATTAATCTTTCTTCTGGGTTTACAGTACAGAGGCTAAACAAACCACTTCAAGCCTATTATTTATTAGAAAAGCAATCATCAATTATATACTATTTTGAAAAACAAATATTATAGAAACATTATTGATACTAAAAGAAAGTGCTCTATATTTCTCTTCTGAGCCACAGTGGTGCAGTGGTGAGAATGCGATACTGCAGCTACTTCTACTGACTGCTGGCTGCCTCCAATTTGGCAATTCAAATCTCACCAGGCTCAAGGTAGACTTGGCCTTCCATCCTTCCAAGATGGGTAAAATGAGAATCCAGATTGTTGGGGACAATATGCTGATTCTGTAAACCACTGTGAAGCAGTATATAAGTCTAAGTGCTATTGCTATTGCTATTCTAAAGGCAGTGTATTTGCTTCCCTCGCTCCAGTATTTTCAGGCATGTTTGTTACTCTGGTTCTGACAGAGTCTCCTACCATGTGTCTCTCTCATTTGCTCTCCAGCTGTTCTAAGTCAAAAGGGAAGTCAAGTAGGATCTTTTGCCATTTTTCAGAAGATCATTCATTCTAAGCTCTTCCTCCTCCCGCTGGCAGCTCAATGAATGATAGCTGTGCCTTATATAAAGACCCCTTCCTCCCTGGGAGATCACACTCCATCTGCTTTAGTTATTGTCCAGGGGATGATAATAGCATTAAGCTGATCCCAGTTATTTTGCTTCAGCATTTGCCTCCAGACATTGAGCAACCAACATAAAGCTTAAAGCTCACTTAATGAGCAAATGAAAAACATCCTTTGCTCCCCCCCCTTTTTTTTTGAACCTAAGGTTTTAAAAGCGAACTCTTGGTTTTCCTATACAGTCCTGATGCTGTGTAAAGAGCTGTGAGTCCTTTTTCTGATGCTACATTTTGCAAAGGGATATGATTAAGAGATGAGTCATCATCTATAATCTACTTTTGGGTAAAACCTCCATATAAGGACCGTGTGGGGGAAGGGCTTGTTTTACTTCCAAAGGTCAATAGAAAGTATGTCATCTGTGCAATCTGCATAATTTCAGTAATGAAGTTATTAAGGAAATGATGCAAAATATGTCGCTTGCAATAACCTATACCATCTGCATAATTTACGCAAATGATGTTAACAAAAACTAATATAAATTTCAACTACTTTGGCTGCATCCAACCTGACTGTTACTCAGGAAAAGTATTCTGATGGAAAGTTTATCCATTACAACCAGAGTCTGTTGAAAGGAGGCTTATTTAGTCAAAGGTTTACGGTACTTAATACATTATTACCATAAGGAACAGAATCAATAAAATAGAAGACCGAGCCACTTTCTCACCTTTTGCATACAAGCAACCTCGATTTATATCATAGGAATCAGTGATGGGATTCAAAACCTTTTACTACTGGTTCTGTGGGCGTGGCTTGGTGGGCATGGCAGGGGAAGGATACTGTAAAATCTCCATTCCCTTCCACTCCAGGGGAAGGTTACTGAAAATCCCCACTTCTTCCCAATCAGCTGGGACTCATGAGGCAGAGAATAGATGGGGGCGGGGTCAGTCAGAGGTGGTATTTTCCGGTTCTCTGAACTACTCAAAATTTCTGCTATCGGTTCTCCAGAACTGGTCAGAACCTACTGAGTACCACCTCTGATAGGAATAATGAAAGTTGCTACACTTGCAAAGGTATTGCAAGGATTTCTGCCAGCAGTAGAGAGCTGGCAGCCATCTAGATGTTGCTGTACTAAAAGTTCTCCTCACCTTTAGCCCTGATGATCAGGTTATTGAGAGCTGTAATCTAGTCCCATTTAGGGGAGGCCAATGGTCTAATAGAATGTGCTTTGGATGCCCAAATGCACTACTGTGTATAAAGTATATGCAAAGTCCAAAGCTCACAAAAACTCATACCTTTAAGTAAAAGTTTTAAATAGAAAAGGTGCTGCCAGATTCCTTCTGAATAAATGCTAGCAATCTTTTCATTCGCGCATCTATCCTAGATGGCACAAATAGCGCTTTAGCATAGCATATTACTTAGACTGATATACCATTTCACATTACTTTACAGCCCTCTCTAAGCAGTTTACAGAGTCAGCATATTGCTCCCAACAATCTGGATCCTCATCTTACCCACCTCGGAAGGATGGAAGGCTGAGTCAACCTTGAACCTGATGAGATTCGAACTGCCAAACTGCAGGCAGCCAGCAGCTGGCTGTCATAGCCTGCAACACTGCATTCTAATCACTGCGCCACCACGGCTCTTTAGAATTCATATTCACTCTTTTTTCATTAAGTTTGATAAGGCAAAGCAAGAAATACACAGAGGAGAGGGCCACATAAGTCTATTATTGGCCTTTGTAGTTCAATATCATATCAAAAGCTCGACAAGTCAGTAAATGTCTGATTGTCATATATTCCTAGCTGAATCCTTCAAGTGAGCAATGTTAGAAAGCTACATAGCTTTGCCTCTGAGGTTGATGACAAAGACCGGCCAGTGGAAAAATTAAGACAGCTAAAGTTGGAACCAATTGATTATTGCTCTTATTCTTCTTCTGTTACAGTCAGGCTCTCCGGAACAAGAAGGCTTCTTCAATCTGCTGACTCATGTGCAGGGAGGACGTATGGATGAGCAACGCTGTAACGTTCAAATTGTACATAGCAAGAGTGGCTCAGAGCCCGAAAAGAGTGAGTTCTCTAAGCTAAATAAGGTTTAGTAAATCCAGGAGTTACTAGCGTGAATGATCTTCTCAAGACCAAGCTAAACTTTTGATCCTGACTACTGCTGAAGAGAGATCCACATCTTCTTTTGAGTCTGCTTTCAGTATTTACAAAACAGATGTCTTGGGACATGGGAAAGTTTTCTTGCAGACTAAATTCTCACAAAACTCATGTAAAGTAGTCTTAGAAAGTTCTCTTCCACTCCAGATTAACATTCTGATAACCCATTTACTCTGAACCTTTTTCTAAAGCGCAATTGAGATCCCCTAACTATTGGCCCTGTTTGTTAAGCCATTTCCAATATTGCTTGGGCATTTCATTTGCTAAATAAAGGTTCATTGGCTTTCAATGATTGTATGGATATGTCCATCTGGGGTGTTTTATTTGTTTGTTTGCTTGCTTTTTTTATATATATTTGTCATTTTTCACATTTTTGAATCGCCCATCTCCTTCAGATCCAGAGGTAGTTTATTGTTGTCTTCTTCTGAGATATGAAGATTATTTTCCTGGTAGTCTTCATTCAACCTTGTTTTAAAATCAGCCAAAATTAGCTAGGAGCTCTCACATCCATAAAATGCTAAGAAGCAAAAGATACCAAATGGACAAAATGGAAATGTTTGACATACTGCAGACTAGTGACATCTAAAACAATGAAAAGAATGCTACTGTTGCTGTCCTTCATTATGCCCTCCATTGATAACTGCTTCTATTTTTTGGGCCTGCAGAGGACAGCCCCAGCCCACCCCCTGAAATGGATAACTTCATGGAAATGCTGGCTCATACACAGAGCCGACGAATGGACGATCAAAGGGTCAGCTTCAACTACCTTCCTGGTTTTCAGAGCAGTAACACCAGCAGCCTATCAGGCTCCGGGGCCACCAAGGTGAGTCTCTTCAGAAATGGATGTGAACAGGGGCAGGGTGGCCATTAAAACCTGCCCAGACAGTAAAGAAGCAGGGTTGGTAAATCAATCAAACTGATTAGGCCATACACCCTGTTCTTAGACGCCTTTTCTTACTAAGTCTGGAAACAGGCTAGAAGTGGTATTCAGCAGGTTCTGACCAGTTCTGGAGAACCGGTAGCGGAAATTTTGATTAGTTCGGAGAACAGGTAAATACCACCTCAGACTGCCCCCATCTATTCTCTGCCTCCTGAGTCCCAGCTGATCGGGAGGGAATGGAGATTTTGCAGTCTCCTTTCCCTGCCATGCCCACCAAGCCACGCCCGCAGAACTGGTAGTAAAAATGTTTGAATTCCGCCACTGAAACAGGCAAAGGAAATATAAATAGTGCGGCATCTCTTTTGCTTTTTTTAATGAGTTCCCTAACTCACTAAAATTCTCCGGATGGATCGTGTAATGGAAAATATATACTGTAAAATCTGAAACCTTGATAACAACAACTAGCACACACCTTTGCAGCACAAAAGAAACAGAGACACTCTTTCCCCTTATTCCACCATCATTTAGCAAACACGAGAGAAACTTGATATATTTTTCAAGATAATAATAGCATAAGAAACAGCAATTTCATCTATGGAGCTATCATGTTTGCACATGTACGTTTTGTACACGTGTAAAAAGGAACAGGGCTTTGATCACAACAACATATCCCATCTTGCAATTTTGGACAGCCTGTGGATGGGTTTCCTGCCATTTCAAAGTTGTTCTCTACCTTTGTGATGGTATGCATCCGGAACCCGGTTGCATTTTAATTCAAATGCAGTCTTTTTTGTACCTAAAAAGTCCTCCAGTGCCCAACCAATCTGAATCTTTACTCTTGGCACCATCCTCACATCCATGCATTAAGACTCATGAGTGCTTCCTACCTGTCCCATAGAATAGAAGACCTATTTTTGAAAGCCTTCCTTGGCAACCCTAGCTTCAAGGACTGGCCAAACATAGTTACCACCTCTTTAGCACTTATGTGGACCAAACTACTATTTCTTTTTTCTTCACATTATCAAGCAACTTGTTTTCCCATGGGCATCAACACTCTGATCTCAGTAAGTCAAGCAAACAGAAGGGAATAGGACAGACAGTTGTGCCTTGAGCAAAGACAAATTATGTTGGCAAATTTCTTTAGGGCAAAAAAAATCCAGGGTATTTGTCATAAGGTGACAATGTGCTTGGTGCAAAAGTCTCTAGTGAGAATTGTGCATTATCTATCACTATGAAAGGATTCAGGGCACCCAGTCATAGCCTCTCAAAATTCGGGCCCCAGTTGATTCTATCTGTGTATGCATATGTATGCTTGTGTCTGCTTCTACCTAGTCAAGCCACTCTATGGAGAGGAAAATTATTCTGTCTTTTGCTGCATTATCATCCTCTGCCTATTTTCTTCTTGCAGAAATGAGATCTTCCCCAGCCCTGCTTGGAAAAGCAGCAGAGAGACACCAATGTGATGCCACCAAGCATGCACTGTGGCTCTCACTCAAGATCATCCCCTCACTGCTGTATCAGCCCTGCACATTTACTGTATATGCTCTGTGATTCTAATAAACATGCCCAACCATTCCTCCTTGTTGATTTCCTTAGCAGATCTCCTAGTAGCAGGATGGGCATGCCACTACAAGACAACACTGCTGGTGGCTTGAAGAAGATAGCTGTTTCTTGCTACCCATATGTATAAGCAAAGCAAAAATGTGGATAACATTGCTACTAATTCTGTCTGCAGCTCAGGAAATAGTGAAGAATACATAAGACAAAAGAATTCCGAATCCCGCTTTCTCCCTCAAGAGACAAAGCTCTTGCCGCTGGACTAGATAACTGGATCCAAATTCCATCAAAAAGAAAATGACACCTCTAACATTATTCATGGTTCAGTTTCATGTCATAACCTAGAAAACAAATAAATTGATCCCAGTAAGCCCTCTTGAATTCCTGATTTAAATTACCTGTACTAGATGGGGTAGTGACACCTGTTCTCATTCGATGGAAAAGAACCAGAACAGCTATTGAAAGAATAGCACATTAAGGACACACTTACCCATATCCTTCTCTAGGTATCTATAGAACAGCACTGATGGTGCTGTGGTTAAAATGCGAGATTGCAGGCTAACTCTGCCAACTTGCCAGGAGTTCAATCCGGACTGGCTCAAGGTTGACTCAGCCTTCCGTCCTTCCAAGGTCGTTAAAATGTGGACGCAGATTGTTGGGGGAAATATACTGACTCTGTAAACCACTTTAGAAAGAGCTGTAAAGCACTGTGAAGTGGTATATAAGTCTAAATGCTATTGCTATTTGCAATGGCATTAGTGGGCACAAATGACTAAATGCACATTGCAAAGTAAACTCAGCCCACAATACCCTTACATGTGACACCATGAGGCAGGTATGAAAGGGAAGAATTACTAGGTCTCAATGCAGGTCTCATCAATTTGACACCCTTGTGACTTGGAACAGATGTTTATAACTCCTTTTCACATGAAATCTGCATACATTTTCAACCACATATATTCAAGGAGCATTAAAATAAGAATAAAAGTGCAGGGGAACTAAAACCCAAGCAATAAGAGTGCTCAGAGAAGCTACTGGTTGTCCCAAATGTGCTTTTCCAAAAGGCACTTGGCAACTGCTGCAAACATTTAGCATCTCATCCAAGAAGCTTCTTTAGTTCAAGAACCAGGTTAGTCTTGGTTTGAAAACTGAAGAAGCTTCTTGAACGAGAAGCAAAATGTTTTCAAGGAAAAACCAAGAGAGTCTAGATATCTTTTGGAAAACCACCTTTAGGTTCTCCACCTATTGTTTTCTTTCTTTCCAGCTTTTCAAATCAAGACTAACCTTGTTCAGCAGTTACTGGAAAAAGACGATACACTACTAATCCCATACACCACTGTTCCCTAACCCAGTTCCCCTTTAGGTGTTTTGCTGCTATTAGTTGACTAATTCTGATTCAAAGATACCTAAGAAAACATCACAAACTGAACTTCAGTCTGGGAGAAGCAAATAAAGTACTATACACACTAATATAATCTTCCTGTATGTTGCTTTAGTCAAGGTGATTCACATGAGACAGTTGCCAAGTTAGTGATTAATTTTAATGATTATACATTGCAAGAGACTAATCACAACTGAAGAAACAAAAATTTTCTCATTTATATCCCAAAAATGCCTGAGATATTTACAGAATACAATTGAGAATTACATATATACAAAATACAGAATTTATTGTGGAATACCACTCCATTATTTTTTAGCCTCCTGCAGCTGTTTCTTCTCATTCATCTCCCGCAGTCTTTTTCTAAAGGCTTCTAGATCTTTTCTCTGGAGAAGACAAAAATGCAATTTTCACCATAGGTTTTTCTCCCTTCCAAAGTTTACAATAATGACATTTATTGTAGCAACAGATTTACCTGCTCTTCATTTAGAGGTGGAAAGATGCTGCTCTGTAGAAAATGTAGCAAGAAAACAATTAGTGTCAGAAGTGATACAAGAAGTAATGACAGAATGTAAAATGCCATCAAGAAAAAATGGAAAGGAGATCAGTAAGTAAAATGCTGTGCTTAAAAGTAATCATTGAATGGAAACTGGAATCAATCATTTAGGAGGAAAGATGCACTATGTTCCATTTGTGAATTTCTTTTAGCAATAGCAGTAGACTTATATACCGCTTCATAGGCCTTTCAGGCCTCTCTAAGCGGTTTACAGAGAGTCAGCATATTGCCCCCAACAATCTGGGTCCTCATTTTACCCACCTTGGAAGGATGGAAGGCTGAGTCAACCCTGAGCCGGTGAGATTTGAACCGCTGACCTGCTGATCTAGCAGTAGCCTGCAGTGCTGCATTTTAACCACTGCGCCACCATGGCTCTTTTATTTCAGCACGATAGACTATTGAGTTCAGCCAATGCTTGAGCAAGTCCTTGTTCAGTTTAAATCAAAATAGAAAAAATGCAGAATAGCAGAATAATGGAGTTGGAAGGGACCTTGGCAGTCTTCTATCCCAACCCATTGCTCAAGCAGGAAACTCTATACCCTTTCAGACAAATGGTGGTCCAATCTCTTCTTAAAAACCTACAGTGTTGGAGCATACACAACTTCTGGAGGCAAGTTGTTCCTCTGATTAATTGTTCTAATAGTCAGGAAATTTCTCCTAGGTTCTAGGTTGGTTCTCTCCTTAATTAGTTTTCCTCCATTGCTTCTTGTCCTATCTTCAGATGCTTTGGAGAATCGGTTGACCCCCTCTTCTTTGTGGCAGCATTTAGATACTGGAACGCTACTATCATTTCACCCCTAGTCCTTCTTTTTATTAAATTAGGCATGTCCAATTCTTGCAACCTGCAATACTCGTTCTTCATGTTTTAGCTTTCAGTTCCCTCATCATCTTTGTTGTTCTTCTCTGCCCTCTTTCAGGAGTCTCAACATCTTTTTTTATATTGTGGTGACCAAAACTGGCTGCAATATTCCAAGTCTGGTCTTAACAAGGCATTGAAAAGTGGTATTAACACTTCACATGATCTTGATTCTATCTGTCCATTAATGCAGCCTAGGACTGTGTTGGCTTTTTTGGCAGCTGCAGCATACTGCTGTCTCATAGTTAAGATCCCTCTTACAGTTATTACTGTTGAGCCAAATACCTCCTATTCTATACTTGAGCATTTGTTTTTTTCTTGCTTAAATATAAAGCCTTGCTTTTCTCTACATTGAATTTCATTTTGTTAGATAAGTCTCATTGTTCAAATCTGTCAAGATCTTCTGTATCTTGATCCTATCTTCTGGAGTATTGGCTATTCCTGTGAGCTTGGTGTCATCTGCAAATTTGATGAGTTCCCCTTCTATTCCCTCATGTAAGTCATGATGAAGATATTGAAGAGTACTGGGTCTAAGACAGCCTTGAGGTACCCCACTGCATACTTCCCTCCATGTAGATGCACTTCCATTAAGGACTACACATTGAGTGTGGTTTGTCTCTTTGACTTACAAATCCATCTGGTTGTGATGTGGTCTAACCCACATTTTTCTATTTTATCAAGTAGTAGGTTGTGGTCAACTTTATCAAATGCATTAATGAAATCCAAGTAAATTATATCCACAGCATTTTGCTGGTCCACTAATTTTGTCACTATGTCAAAGAATGCAATAAGATTTCTCTGGCATGATTTGTTTTTAACAAATCTAAGTTGGTTTTTGGTTATGATGTTTGCCTCTAGGTCAGCAGTCTCCAACCATTCCAGCTCTGCAGGCCAGCAGTGGTTGTAGGGGGAAGAGAGGGGATGGTTTCACATCCACACTGCTTGCACAAATGCAACTTTGCAAGCTCGCCTGCCACTTGCATGGCCCAGTTCCCATTGGGCATGGCTCAGTATCAGGCCGCAGACTGGGTATTGGGGACCCCTGCCCTAGGTGTTCACAGATTTGTTACTTATCTTTTCAGATACCAGGAATAAGATATCAGGTTGATTCCCTTTTGTTTTGAAGATGAACATCAGGAAAACTTTGGAAATAAATTATTAGCCCAAATTTTTGTCATTTAATTACTTACTGCGATTCCATATTTTTCAAACAATTCTGTCTGATTTGCTATCCAGAATATAGAGACCGGGAATGTTAGATACAGTATCATCTGAAAGAGAAAGAAAAAATACCAAATGCCATTAGTTGAATCATAGAAAAGAAATTATTTTACAGGACGTATATTCACTTGACAACTGTCTTGTTCAGCAAGAAAATTTTGGGCTCAATTGAGATCATAAGTTGAGGGCTGTACCCCTTTCCTCAATAGCTCCAAGTTTCTGATCTCCAGGAAACAGAGAGTGCCTCAAAGTTTAAGCCCCAAGGAGTAACTGTGGGAGGCAGAATTGTTTCTCTACAAAGCCTATTAGCAAGTGCAGATTAGAGTTCACACACTGAAACACGTATTTTCCTCCAAAAAGAAGAATTCCTGAATTCTTATGTTTTTTAAAAAAAATCATGTATGTATGTACTAGCTAATACCCGTCCTTCGCTATGAAACTATGTGATCGGGCTTGATAAATCGACACTTACAGCTTGAAAATTAATTGATTTGATTTTGATTTGATTTTATTGTATTTCTATGCCGCCCTATTCCCAGAGGGACTCAGGGCGGCTCACAAACCAAGTAAGGGGGGGGGGGGGAATACAAACAGGAAAAAGAAAAAAAAGAGACAACGGACAAACAACACAACAATTTAAGAACAATCAACACCCACACAATTCGAGCCGGGACGGGAACTCATCAGCCCCAGGCCTGTCGGAACAGCCAGGTTTTAAGGGCTTTGCGGAAAGCCTGAAGGGTGGTGAGGGTCCGAATCTCCACGGGGAGCTTGTTCCAATGAACAGCTCCTTTCCTCTTCTCTCCTCAAACTTGCCCCACAGAAGCCTCTCTTCTCTTATCCCTCTCCTCTCCCTCAGGCTAGCCCACTGATCCTCTCCTACCCTCTTTTCTCCCTCAGGCTTGCCCCACAGAGTCCTCTCCTATCTTATCCCCTTTATCCCCCTCAAGATAGCCCATTGATCCTCTCCAAACTCCCAGCCGGATGAGTCACATGCTGGCCACGCCCAAGTGGCAGTTGGAACAGAGTTCTTTTCAAATTGGGAGGGTGAGTAGAATATCTAACTCCTTAGCATCAGAGCGTGCTAATAATAATATAAGAAATACTAATGGTCTGATGGTCATTTAGAAAAATCCTTTCTTAGCAGGGATCTAGAAGCCAAGAGGAACATACGTGCCAAATTTCAAGTTTGTAGGCTTTACGGTTCTGGTGGTTTTGTAATGCTACGCGAGTGGCATTATGTAAGTATATTGCTACGAAATTTCATTTTTATGTATGCCAACCAGTGAACATTCAAAGTGACAATAAACGTTAGTGTAAATCTAAGTCTGCACTATGTCGCAGGTTCTCCGACCTTGACCCTTCCCCCAAAGTGGAACGTAGGAAGCCGCCCGGGGATCTACCTGGCCCCCAAAAGACGGGAGGCCTTGTCGAGAGGCTTCCACCCGATCGATCCCTTTAATAAACCCGATGGCCCCCGCCCCCTTCCCGCCACCATCGCATTACAGACCCGAAAAATCTCAAGCTGGTTCCTGGATATCATGGTGCCAGGCGACGGAAAGGAGACCCGCCTCCTCTCTCCCATGGCCAATGGGAGGCCAGTCCGATGCAAGACTGAGAGGAGGGACTGATTCGACGTTGAATTTCGAACGCAACGGAGAAGGGGGGGTGGAAAGTCGTCATCTTTGCGCGCCGTATTTGGCCTCGACAGGAAAAGTCCGCGATGCCGGAGTCGGAGACGGTGTCAGGAAAGCGGGAGCTTTTCTTCGTGAGTACGGCTGGGGAAGAGATTGGGTCCCTGGGTCGGGAGGATGGGCTTCCATCGATGTTTACGTGGCGAGGTTTTTTCTCAGTAGAACCGCTCGGAAGGGGAGGCTCGCTTCGAGATTTTTTTCTCCAATGGAGCCGTAGAATACTGTACTTTATTGGCCAAGTGTGATCGGAGGGATTTGTCTCCAGTGCAAAAGCTGCAAAGCAGCAGAGTAGTCATAATCATCATAATGATACCAATAAGAAGCGGGTAATGAAGAAGATGGGAAGGATGATGATGATGATGATGATGATGATATAGCCATACAACATGGATAAATAGACCTAGGCATAAGTCTTTTAAAGTGTATGGATATTGGTCTAAGTATATTCTTACACAAACACACCCGATCATGAACAGAAAAAAACAGTGTAGTCACAGTGGATCGCTTTTGCAACCTTGTCAATATACCATAGGGATTTTTGTTTGTGGGGAAAAACTAATGCCTTTTCATTATCAACTGAATGGCAATCCATAAAGATCAGACAGGAATGCCTGGCTGTCTGAAACTACTGCCTGCATTTTATCTTAAAGAAATGATTTGGGAAATATATAGGCACCCTAAAATGCTTGTATAGCCAACTTCCTTCTAACAGTATATGATTAAAGAATGAAAATCACATAATGCTATATTGCTTTTGAAAGCACATTTTAAGATAAGTATAGCTGCAATTTCTCTGCACCTTTGTAAGGTGGGCAGGAAAGACCATAACATCATTACAGTATCTAATATTGCAATTAAAATAATAGTATTTCCAAGTCTGCTACAACTTTTATATCAATATTTAGTAAGATAGTCTTATAAAATTATTATATTACCATATAACTTGTGGTGTGGAGCATTACAGAGATGTGCCAGTAGCTATTTAATGACACTGATATTAGGATAAGTGTTTAGATTTTCTGGGTCCCCCACATATGTGTTATTACTACTTAATGCTATGATCTATCCTATGGAAATAATCTGAAAATAATGTTGTTGAGATATTGAAATTGTAGGGCTGTTCAGTGAAAGAAATCAGTGCTTTTTGTCCAAATCCGTACCACCTCTCTTGCACAGGAGGAAGAAGACCTACAGTATGAAGAAGAGATCTTGCGCAACCCATTCTCTGTCAAGTGTTGGATCCGCTATATTGATTTCAAGCAGAATGCTCCCAAAAATATCCTGAACCTGATCTATGAGAGAGCTCTTAAAGAATTGCCAGGAAGGTATGGTTATCTTTCATTCATTATGATTGTTTTGAAAATTACATTTTTGCAAATACTAAAATTATTTTTTAACACCCAGTTTTTTTTATAGAAGCCACTGATTTTTCAAAGTCAATAACTTGGATGCCCCTTCTGCCAACCCACCCCCGTTTTTTTGTCTGTTTGTTTTTGTTGAAAGAGATCAGTAATACTTTATGTAGCTACTTTGTGCGCTAAATCTTCCCAACAAAGTGTGAAGATTGCGGTTCAAAATTTGCTGCCAATCAGAGTCGGAAAAGATCAAAATTCTTTACTTTGATGTCAATGGTCTCTTTTGTTGTGTTTTGCAGCTACAAGCTCTGGTACAACTACCTTAAGCAGAGGCGGAAACAAGTGAAGAGCAAATGTGTAACAGATTCCTGCTATGAAGAAGTGAACAACTGCCATGAACGTGCCCTGGTCTTCATGCATAAGGTACAGTGTTAGCTGCAAATGGTAGAGCCCAAAAGCAGTAGGAAGACATGAATGAGAAAAACATATGCCTTAAACTCAAGTGGGCTTGGTTTGAAACACTTGCTAATTAGTTTTCTGATTGGAAAGGAAGGTGACTACAGGTAGTCGATTTATGACCCATTCCTTAACAACTGTTTAAAGTTAGGACAGGCTCGAAAAAAAGTTACCTCCTTACAACCTATCCTCAGAGATATGACTGCTACACTGCTCTTGTGGTTATATAATCACATTTTGGTTGCTTGGGAGCTGGCTTACGTTTATGGCTGGTTGCAGTATCCCATGGTCATATGATTGCGTTTTGCTTCCCCCCCCCCCCCCCAAGACCCTGATTAGATAAGCTGGATTCAGATTTACACTACATGATATGTTTAACAACCATGGTGTTCACTTAGTGGCCATTATCAAAATGATCATAAAGTTGAGTCCAGTCATGTAATGACTCAACTTACTATGGAAAATGCCCATAATCAAGGCTTACTGCAGTGCTTGTTAGACAACAAATGCTAGAGGGACTCTGAAGAATATTGAGTAAGACTAAGGAAGGGGTATACTCAAATTTATTCTTCTCAGAAAGATGAGATTTCAGTGCATAAGTAACATGATATAAGCAATACATATTCACAGGTAAGGGATCTGAAGTTACTATTCATAAGGGAGCTCTGGTTATTTCTTTGACTTGCGAAACCAAAAAGGGAGGACTAAAACAGTAAAATGGGGAGGAAAACATCCAAAATTGGCTAGACTCAGTGGTGGCTGTAAGTCAAGGACTTTCTGTAAGATTTTTTTTAACGGGCTGGAACAGTTTTCCTATGAAGAAAGGTTGCAATATTGAGATTTTGGGGGTCTAGAAAACAGGCGAATGAGAGGAAGCATGGTTGAGCTGTAAAAATTATGCATGATGTAAACAAAGTGAACAAGGAGAAGCTATTTTCTCCTTCCCAAATTACTAGAACCAGAGGTCATCTAATGAAATTGAATCTTGGAACAATCAAGGTAGGAAAAAAGGAGGGGCATTTTAAACAACATGTAATTCACTACCTCAAGATATGTTACTGGCTACTGTGTTTCCCTAAAAATAAGACAGGGTCTTATTTTCTTTTGACACCCCCCCCCCCAAAATAAGCACTTGGCATTATTTTTGGGGAGGTCTTATTATTTTTGAGGTACAGGAGGTGGCGAGCGTGGTCATCTCATGGCTGCTGCTGTGTTACAATATTTTCGGGGAGGGCTTATTTTAGCGCATGCGCTCAAAAGCCCGATTGGGCTTATTATCCGGGAGGTCTTATTTTCAGGGAAACAGGGTACTATCTGACTTCAAAAAAATGAAAGTCATGGTGATCATTGCCTATTATCCTTCATAGTGATGTGACTGCTTCTGAAGACTAGTGAGCTTTCTTGTGCAATTGGTTGGCCACTGTGAGAACAGACAGCTGGACTAGATGAGCCAAAGGTCCAATCCATCAGGAGAGTGACTATGTTCTTATTTGAAACATTTACATTTATTTCAGTTATGGCTTCTTTTTAGGGTGTTGTTTTCACAAATATAAAGGCCATTCCAACATGAAGTTATAGGTGGAGCCTTTTTATTCAAGGATGTGTGGTGTTTGTGTGTGGACAATATGGACTTTTGTCTGATTCAATGAATGGAATGGAATGGAATGGAAAATTTATTTATAGGCCGCCCTTTTCCCTGGGGGGACTCAGGGCGGCTTACAACTTATGAGGAAGGGGATACAAACAATGACATATAAAAACAATACATAATTAAAAATAGAAACAACATTCACCATTCGGGTGGGGACAGATTACAATCTTTAACCCCAGGCCTGACGGGATAGCCAGATCTTGAGGGCTGTGCAGAAGGTCTGGAGGGTGGTGAGGGTACGAATCTCTACGGGGAGATCGTTCCAAAGGGTCGGAGCTACTACTGAAAAGGCCCTCCTGAAGGGATTATTTCATTTCTTATATTTCCTACAGATGCCTCGGATATGGCTAGATTACTGCCAGTTTCTCATGGACCAATGTCGCATCACCCGTACCCGCAGGACATTCGATCGGGCCCTCAGAGCTCTGCCCATCACACAGCACCATCGTATCTGGCCACTTTACCTGAAGTTTGTGCGACTCTATCCATTACCTGAAACAGCTGTACGGGTCTACCGTAGGTACCTAAAGGTGAGGGTGTCTTACCGTTCCCACTATTGGTACTCCTTGTCAGGATTGCCCAATTATGAGATGTCCTTTTGTTATGGGAACAGTCCATCTCATAAGCACCTTGGTGGTTGCCAGGTTCTCATGGTCCACACACACATTCTCAGCATTCTATTTTCCTCTCCCCAAATTCATTGGCAAGTTAAAAAGAGTTGAGTTTGAAAGAAGCAAAATGATTCAGTCTTGACACTCCTTGACTTAAAACCCATTCACTTAGCATCCAGTTCAAAATTACAACGGCACTGCAAAAAGTCATCATTGGTCCTCTCACAACTGTTGCAGCATCCCCATAGTCACATCATCAAAATTTCGGCACTTGGAGAGGAGGAGCCAATGTCCCTACAGTACGGATGTGCGGTCTCGATGTTCTGAGACTGCAGCTGATACTTTTGCCACTGGGGGGGTCCAATCAGACCTAAAACGCCCTGATGAGACGGTGAACAGGAAGACCACGTCTTGCTGATATCAGGGACAACGCAAGTCTCTGATTGATACAAGAGAAGGACTTCAAGCTGGCAACAAAAGGCAGCCTAGGCTGATGAAGGAACGGAAGGAAATGGAAAGAGAAAGTGTGATCATCTGGTGAATCTTTTCTGTTTTGAAAAAAAAAATGCCCCCCAAAATCTCTTTTATGCTAAATTAAATCCTTAAGCAGAAGAAGTTAGCGGCGGAACTGATCTTCATTGGATTGTTTTGGTTAGTATGCTTTCCTTTTTGTAACTACACTTTGTGGATTGAAATGCTCCTCACAATTTGTTTTCTCTCTCTCCCCTCTTAAAGTGAACAGACCGGTTTTTCTTCTTCGGCTCCTTCCTGCTTTATTTTTCAACTTAAGGACTAAAATCTCCCTCTCTACTCTAACGAAAATTGTCTATTATTTGCAATTAAACGCCATTTAAGAACTTTGTCCCTCCTAAATCTGAGACAACACAAGAAAGTGAAAAAATACTTGAATTCTGCTGCTTGAAGGCTACAGGCTAGAGGTTTTTTTTGAAACCATGCATTTGTTCCTGTTTCTCCTTTGATCTCACTGTCTTTGTGCTTCAAAGCTCTGTAACTAAAAGTGATAAGAACCAAGGGCACAAAGTGTTTACCACAGCTGTCCCTTGAGAGCCTTATTGGCACTGGGAGGGGGGGGGAAATGGAACCTCTTGTGAAGATTGCAAATGATTTTTGAAAGCTAGAGTGGCAGTAATTTACAATTTGGAAACATGGATCAATTTTCAGAAGAGGAAACTTTAATTTTGCAAAAGATTTGGGATGCAATTCAAAAGTTATTGGAGGTAACTTGGAGAATTTCCAAGAAGATAAGAGTTTATATCAGAAAAAAATGAGGGAGATGGAGCTCCAAAAACTGAAGAGAAAAATGAACACAAAGATAAGAAAACTAATGATTTGATTTCTGAAATGAAACTGGTTAAAAGCAAAAAAATGGGAGTTTGGAGGGGGGAATTCGATGGTCCAGAGCTCTACCCCAAATTTCAAGGCACAAAAGAAGAAAAAAGAGAAAAAATGATGGTTTTAAAGAGAAAATTTTTATCAGAAGCAGGATTGACAATCAAAGATAATTCAATTAAAGTAGCAAAAGGGTGCTGAGATTAACTGAGAGATCCAACAGTCAACAAGGTGCGGAGCGATGTCCATAAAAACTTTACCAAGGATATAAACAGAAGATTAACTCCACAAATGGCAAAAGAAATAAGACCACATGCCTTCTGGAAGGACACAGTTTGATATATGAAAATTGATAATAAAAAAAATAGCTAAGTTTGATGATTAGTAAGTAGGAATTTAGTAATTTTTAGATTGCTTGCTTAAATGAATAGTTGATAATGGTAACAAGATATATTTCTATGTTTGATGGAGGTGAGGAAGCTGGATATAAGTAATAAATGATTTCGTTAACAAATATTAATGATAACAATAATAATGAAATGATAAGAGATAGTTAACGACATATATGTACTGGTTTAATATAAGGAATTTGGATATAAATTGCGAACAATAATTTGGGAAAAAGGTTTAGAAATTTAATTAATTAATTCTGACTTTGAATATGTTATAAAGGTGTAATGTTATTGGATATATGAAAGTAGATAACAAAAAATTTAACTTTTATAATTAGTAAGTAAGTAATTTAGTAACTTATAGATTGTTTTGTTAAATAATTGATAAGGGCAATAAGGTATATATATATGTTGGTTTGATGAGAAGAAAATAGATATAACAGTAAAGGATTTTTTGTTAACCAATATTAATTACAACAACTAACAATGGAATGATAAGGGATACAGTTAATGATGTATATATGTTCATGTGACTGCCATTTGCATCATTCCCAACTGACTTCTGACAAAGTCAATGGGGCAGCAGAGCCAGGTTCACTTAACAACTGCATGATTCACTTAATTACTGCAATGATTTGCTTTACGACCATGGCAAAAAGTCATAAAATTGGGCACAACATTTAACAACTGCCTAGTTTAACAGCAGAAATTCTGGTCCCAATTGTAGTAGTAAGTCCTGAGCTACCTGTAATATATATTTTATTAGAATTTCCCTCTTTGAAGTGGTTGTTTACTCAAAAAAAATGGTGGTCAATCAGAGAATACCTTGGTTCTTCCCCCTTTTGGCTACTTTTTGTTACTGGCATAGATAAGGAACTGAGAATTTTTTTTTATTTGCAGTTTTCTTGAGCCCTTTGTTGCAAACCTTTGGCCTGAGGAAGACTATTTCTGTCAAAGTCTAAGAACAGACATAGTTTGTTTGATTAGTGTGTTTTATGCAAGTGATGTGAATTATGACAAGAAAGGCATAAAAATTGGCGTTTTTGTTGAGGTAATTGTGACCTTCAGCTGATTGATTGTGGTCTGTTATAGGTGCTTCTATTTGTTCTCTGCGTGTTTATGATAAAAATCAGGTGTAAATATGTTCAGATGTCATCAGCTTTAATATGGCAAACCAGCACAGTCAGAGTGTGTGTGTGCGTGTGTGTGTGTTTGTCTGTGTGTCCCCCCACACATGTTCTATCGTTCCTTCTTGTACACAACTGCTAAAATACAGAATCTTTGTCCTTTTTCTTTGGAATCTTGTAAATGTACATAAAAGAAGCGATTACATAATATGTGACTCAAAAACAACTTCTAGATATACATATAGACTATCATAATTTCACAACCATCATGACCATTGCTAAGAATTTCAAGAGGTAAAGTCCACACATCTGTAAGTTGCCAGAGTTGGGGAATAATGGAATGTACCTGATCCCATGTGCAAGTTAAAGATAAAACTTGGTTAAAGACCTCAAAAGATTAGTTAAAGTTTCTGAGCTAAGGCATTTAAGGAAATACTACAGTCTTGGCCTAGTCTCATTTTCCTGTTCTTTCTTAATTGGCATAGGATTTGTGGACAAATAGAACCTGCCTCAACTCCTCTGCCAAGAAATAAAACTCTTGAAATCACACACAATTCAAAAGGAACTTTTTACTGAGGGATGGTGATTGCAGAAAAGTCAGGTGGAGTCTGAAAAATCAGGTGCAAAGCATAAAGCTAATTTTACGGAGGGGGGGAGATATAGTTGGCACATGGCCCTGAAAATCAGGGGATTGGGTTTTTTCATTTCTGAAATAGTGTGATTATTAGATATATTAATAATCAGAAGTATAAGTTTAGGGTTGCTGAGTTTTGCGCCCCTTTGTGTTTTCAAACTCTTATATAACATTGACCAAGTACAGCTTAATTATTCCTCAGTGTTCTCTCCCAAGCAAAATAATCATAAACTGAACACCTAATATATTCATCTAACGTAGGCTGATGAATGCAGATTGGTTCTTGCACTCGACTAGTCTTCAGAATAGCATTTCCATCAGCACTCTTAAGTAATCCTAAACTCTCTTAACAGCTAGGTGCTCTGAGCCCGTGATATGAGGTTTATAGGTATGGTTTCTTTTACGTTGCAGCTGAGCCCTGAGAACGCAGAGGAATATATTGAGTATCTGCACTCCATTGACCGTCTGGATGAAGCCGCTGTCCGTCTTGCAGCTGTAGTGAATGATGAGCGTTTTGTTTCCAAGGAGGGGAAATCCAATTATCAGGTAGGTTTCTGTAATAGACAATCATTTCTACCATCCATTTAATTTGCATATTAAATCTCCTTTGCCTAAGCCTGCGTGCTTTTCCTATGCCTCTCAGAAACTTTTCCGAGTTCTCTATTGCCTTTTACTGTTTGGCCCTTTGGGCTTCTTTTGCAGTTATGGCACGAGCTCTGTGATCTCATCTCTCAAAATCCAGACAAGGTGAAATCACTCAATGTGGGGGCCATCATCCGAGGTGGCCTGACTCGTTTCACAGACCAGTTGGGCAAGCTGTGGTGTTCTTTGGCAGATTACTACATCCGCAGTGGCCATTTTGAGAAGGTAGGCACTGAATCCAGCGGTCTGCATGATATGATGATACAGGCTAAAATCCTATCCCTGGAAGAAATTTCCCAAAGCATAGATTGGACGGAGAGCAGCCACCAAATTGTTTTGTACCCCTGATTTAACCCTACTAAAGTGAGAAAATCTTAGGCTAGGTTAGAAATGGATCTGGCATTCTGCAGGTCAGTTTGTACAGCCCTGGGAACTTCAGTTAAGTCTAATATTTTTTAAACTCTTACCAAAGATTTGGGGACAAAAAATCAATTGTGCATCACTATCAACCTTTCAGTTGTGCATCATTCAGCCTTCCATCCTTCCGAGGTTAGTAAATGAGGACCCAGATTGTTGGAGGCAATATGCTGACTGCTTAAAGAGTGCTGTAAAACAGCGGTCACCAATTGGTGGTCCGTGGACCGCTCGTGGTCCACAAGAAAATTTTGGTGATCCCCAGAAAACTTATTTGCATTTTTTATATTGCACTAAATCAGGGCTCCTCAAACTACAGCCCCTGGACCAGATACATGCAATGAATGCTTGTGTTGCTGCAGAGAGTCTCCCCCTTCGGGGTCTTTTTTGCGGGTCGCAGAGGGGGCAGAAATTTGGACTTGGGGTCTGTTTCAGCCTCCTGGTGCGGGGCTGTGAGCGAAGGCTGGAGGGAAGAGCCGGAGGACCTTATTCCAGTGGGACTGCATCATGGCCTGGAACTGGCTGACCATCTCAGCTTGCTGAGCTTCCCAAGCGCTGGAACCTGGCCTTATTACAGGTCTTCCCTCTGCTTGGAAAGCCTATACTCATAGCCCCAGTGAGGAGCTTCTGCTGAGCCTCCTTCTCAGTCAGATCCAATTTGAACTGAGCTATTTTCCCAACTCTTTCTTGTGGTGGTTGCTTAGCTCCAACAACTGCTTCCTGTTGGGGCCCTAAGAAGCCCAGGCGGGCAGGCGAGGAGTGGCAAGTAGAGGTTGACAAGGTGCCCCTTGACATAAGTGACATCGAGTTGGCCATGCCCACCCAGTCACATGACCATCTAACGACGCCCACCCAGCTGGTCATTAGACTGATCATATTAGTGGTCCGCGGGATTTAAAATTTGAATTTAGTGATCCCTGAGGTCAGAAAGGTTGGTGACCCCTACTGTAAAACACTATAAAGTGGTATACAAGTCTAAGTGCTATTGCTCTTTTGCAGCCCTCGAAATGTAGCTGGGAAACAAATACTGTTTCCTGCTTATTAGTTCGGAAGCATAAAATGGTTACCTACCCCTTCAGAGGAGAGCAGTAACTATTACAAAAAGTTAAGATTAGGGAGTTCAGAACAGGGCACATGAGAACCAGTTTGTCTAAAGGTTAGGGCATCAGGCTAGAAGCCAGGAGACTGTGAATTTGAGTCCCACCTTAGGAATGAAAGCCAGCTTAGGTGACTTTGGGCCACCTTAAGAATGAAACCCACCTTAGGTGACTTTTTCAGCTCAATTTACCTCGCTGGATTGTTGTGGAGAAAATAGAAGGAGCATTGTGTGTGTTCACTGCTTTGGGATAGTTATACAAATAATAAAGATAAGATATAAATAACTTCATTGTTCATGGGTACACATGACTTATATTCCATTTTTAGAATCTTGTCAGCCTTTGCTAGCTTTAGGAGGTTGAAAAGAAGAAGAAGAGGCCAATTGTGGGCCCTGTACAACTTCTGGACTTCATTTCAAAATAACTTTTCTTTGCCCACACAAAGAGAGAGAAAAAGGGCAGTATCCCTGGAATAGGAAATCTGTAGAACCAAACACATGCCATCAGATCCCTAGCCTGTTTCAGGCCCAAAGGGTAGATTCAGCCAATATTATTAGGTTTGTCTTTCTCATGGGACTTTAGGATCATGAGCTTCTCAGTGGCCATGGCAGGAAAATGCTCTCAGGGACTCTTTGAATTCTGTGTTAGCTTCCGTAGTACACTTTGCATCGATAAAAAAATATTAGTGCACTCTATAACTGCAGGGTAGTCTTTAGGGAATGCCAGATAGATTTTAAAAAACCTTTGTTTTCTAGCCCATGGGCAAAGAAAACAGCTAGAGGAAGCTGGACATTTCTTATCTTTGGCTCTGTCGGATGAGCTTGAAACTTCATTCTTTTTCAGATACGAACCAAAAATACTCTTAGTTATTGGACTTTGGATTTGACGGGAAAATCAAATTATGGGTGCAATTTTCTGTTGCCTGAAGTTTGCTTTTCGAGTAGGATCAAGCCTCTCAGCCATCACTTTGACGTAGGAGGTGTAATTTCTTAGCAGCAACTGGAACAGTTTAGGAGGAAGATTTTTCTCCCTGTTAGACCATGTTCATTCCAGTGCTCTGCCTTTTAACTGACTGGGCTGTCCCACATAAATGAGAACCTGGTTTTCCTAAAGATGGATTGTGTCCTGAGAGATGGACCGTGCTTTTATAAAACCAATCTCTTTTGAAGAGAGGTGCAAACCGCCAGGTGGCTGAAGAAGAGAGGCCAAACAAGTTGTGTTCTGGAGCAGCTTTGGTGACTATTGTCTCTGTCTTAGGCTCGCGATGTGTATGAAGAAGCTATTCAGACAGTGATGACGGTACGGGATTTCACTCAAGTGTTTGACAGCTACGCCCAGTTTGAGGAGAGCATGATTGCTGCCAAGATGGAGACCAACTCTGAAATGGGACGTGAGGAGGATGGTAAGAGCAGCTTAGCCAGAAGAAAGCAAATGTTACTCCTTTTCTTTAAGCTGGATCTAAGGGAGAAAGTAACACAGTTTTTGAGTCTTCTAAAGCTTTCCGACTTTCACCAATCAGGACTTCCCAGATTGCTTGGTCTTACAATCCTCCTTCATTTCATCATCCTTCACCATTGGCTATGCTAGCTAGAGCTGATGGTTGATGTTAGAGTTCTCCAATTCTGTCCATCTTTATCCTGGATTTTTACATGATGCTGGGTTGTTTCCCTGTGTTTTATTACAGATAATACCTTAATGTTAACAGAAAACGGCTTCTCTCTTTTTATCCATCCCGTACATTAGTTATAGGCTGCACAACTCTTACTTTTCTTATTCTTCCCATGCCTTTGGAAAAGTATAATTTCATTTCTGCTGTTTCTCTGTTTGGAAAACAGATGACGTAGATCTGGAACTGCGTCTGGCACGCTTTGAGCAACTGATCACACGGCGACCTCTGCTTCTCAACAGTGTCCTCCTGCGCCAGAATCCTCACAATGTCCATGAGTGGCATAAGAGGGTGAAGCTGTATGAAGGCAAGCCTTGGGAGGTAGGAGAACATTCCTCTCTGAATGACTAAAGCTCTCATGTTCCCAAGCCAGTAGCCTACAACACTGTTCCCATTTATTAAATACTGGATTTTATGTTAGATAACAGTAACATTCTGGATCTGGAGCTCATGGAAATACCTTTCAAGCAGTTAACTTGAATCAGTCAGCCACCCAGTTTGAGAGCCCTTGGAGGTTAGTCTGAGAAAATAGGAGATATCGGTGCTTCTTTTCATGTACTTGCATCTCGAAGTAGCTAAAAAAAAATTCTGCCTTTTAACGAGGCTGAGTTAACGCAAAGATTTTTTTTCTTCTCACCTGCTCAGTTTTATGTTTCGCGGTATTTCACCCAAGCATGAAGCAAGCAAGAAAGGAACCTTCCAATCATGACTTACTCCTTTCTGACTTACTTTTTACTCCTTCCAGATCATCAACACGTACACAGAAGCCGTGCAGACGGTTGATCCATTTAAAGCCACCGGAAAGACACAGACATTGTGGGTTTCTTTTGCCAAGTTCTACGAGACAAATGGACAGATCGAAGACGTGAGTGATGCACTGGGCCGAGGCAAGCACTGCCCTAGCCTATTTCCAGCTTCTCTTTCCTAGCTGCTGTCTGAAGAGTTAAATTATGGGTTTTTCACAATCAACGTATAAAAACATTCCAAATGGGTACTTGGAGGTTGTAGGGTTTCTGAGAAGGTCCCCAGTCCTTGGTGATGCACAAAGCAATTTGGGGAGGGTTTTTTTCAGGTGCATTACAGACTAGAGCCCAAAGAGAAAACACGGTGAGGTGTTTTTATTTTTCTTCTAGCTTTTCCTCTGATTTTTTTTCTTTCTCTGTCTTATACCAGGCCAGAACAATTTTTGAAAAGGCCACTAAGGTGAACTTTAAGCAGGTGGATGAGCTGGCCAGCGTCTGGTGCGAGTATGGGGAGATGGAGCTGCGGCATGAGAACTACGATCAAGCCCTGCGAATCCTGAGGGTGAGAAGAAGCCAAACAAACAGGGAGAGGCCATTTTGGAGTCTTAGAATCAAACTTGCTGGACTAATAGTTTTCCAAATGATTAGGTTTGAGCAGATGGTCTCTGTAGTCTCTCTCTATCTTCTCGGATATTGTGGACCAAGAATCTGCTTGCTGGGAAGCTGACAGAGATTCTTTTTACTCCACAATAAGAGGGGCTTGGGGTCAGTTAAACAAGGCTGAAGAAAGTCAGGATTCCTTTTGCATACAACAAAGCTACGTGTATGTGTATATACTGTATGTGAACCCAATTCTTAACCTGCTTGCTCCAGGGGTTCTACTTCCTCTGTTCTCATCGTCATTTTTTTTTCTCCTTCCAGAAAGCTACAGCTATCCCAGCTAAGAAAGCCGAATATTTTGATTCCACAGAGCCTGTGCAGAACCGTGTATATAAGTCCCTCAAGGTTTGGTCCATGCTGGCTGACTTGGAAGAAAGTCTCGGCACTTTCAAAGTAAGTGGTCTTGGTTCGCTGCCATTCTTACCTAGCCCAGCTGGCATTTCTCCTGGCAATTTTTACAATGGGCCATCTTGCCAAGCAGAGATTTATTAGCCTCAGCTTGGCATCTAGAAGAAGCTTCCCCTTTTTGTCTCTTTAGACCTGATGAGATTGGACAAAGTCCTGTAACCAAGCACAGAGGAAATGTTTTAAAAATAATAATCCCCCCTTAGAATCAAATCAAGGTATTTCTTACCCTTCTTAATTTGCAGGTGAATAGGAAAGCATCCAAACTAAAAGATAGTCTTGTCTTTTTTTTTTGCTCTTCCTCTTTAAGGAATCCGAGCATCCTTTCCCTCCTATTTCATGAGTTTGGCTTGGAAATAATCTATTGAAGCCGCAGGGCCAGGACAGAATTAGTGACACAACCATCTGTTCCTTCCCCTGAGTAGCTAAAGAAGAATGGTAATAACAGTCTCCTATAAGTGCATTGCTGTATTTCTATTCATTTAATGTCTGTCATGTTACTGATAGAGAGTGTGACAGCACCTGATTTGACCAGCTTAGGGGTTGGGGTGGGAGCCAGGAAGGTACACTACAAAAGCCATTCAATCTCAAATTTAAGTGTTTCCTCTCGATCTGGACATGGTTGGGAAGTGAGTAATAAGATTCTGTGCCTGTGATTGGGGTTCTGGTCCAGCATAATATTGAAGTGTTTTTGTTTGTTTGTTTGTTTTGCTTTCCCATTCCTAGTCTACTAAGGCTGTATATGATCGCATTTTGGACCTTCGCATTGCCACCCCACAAATCATCATTAACTATGGTCTGTTCCTGGAAGAACACAAATATTTTGAAGAGAGCTTCAAGGTGAGTTGGTTTCATCAATGCTGCCTTCTGCCATCTGGGTCTCTGTCAGTGTAGAAATCATTGAACCTGGAACACTGCATGTTACAGATGGTAGTACAGAAGCGAACTCCGAACCAGCTGCAGTACACTAAGATCTTGTTATGTACAGTATGTTGCAAAGGCTAATTATTGAATCTTTCTCTTTCTCAAATCTCTGAACAAATTAGCCAATATACTCTACGTTGAGATGTTCTATGTTTCAGAGCAACCTGTAAGCTTAGGTTTAGGGACAGCTTACGAGGTGGAGTAAATATTTTGCACTATAATTGCCATGCATCTTTGTTGTCCTTAGCTATTGTTTATAATTATCGAAAAAGTGTGTTGGCTTTCTTCTGAAATGGCAATCAGATTTTTCTTGTTTAATTGGAAAACGTTAAACAGAAACATAACTAAGGTATTATTAGCAGTCGAATACAGGAGAAGAGTCCTAGGATCTCCGATTAAAGTGGTTTTGGATTGGTTAGCAATTTTCAGGAAAAAAAATATTCCTTAAAATGTGAATCAGTATAGTCAAGGGATGACAGTCCCATATGGTATTTAAGTGAGTGGGGAAGAGGGAAGAGCTTTCTGCAAAGCCATCTGAACGTTTGGTTTATACTTTTTGTTCATTTTGGCAGGCATATGAGAGAGGCATCTCCTTGTTTAAGTGGCCAAATGTTTATGATATCTGGAACACCTATCTAACCAAATTCATTGACCGCTATGGTGGCAAGAAGTTGGAGCGTGCTCGGGATCTTTTTGAGCAGGCCCTGGATGGCTGTCCCCAGAAATTTGCAAAAAGTATGTATTAAATGTCTCTCTAGCGAAAAGTTGAATCACAAACTCTTCCTATTCAGTCAGATTCTAATTATAAGAAAGGTTGGATAGAACAAGTCTTCTGGGCAACAGTTTATTGTACCAAAGCTCCTAGCCTACCCAATAATCCGTATGGGTGGACTTGCTGTATTGGTCTGAGAAGGATCTTGAGGACTCAAAAATGCCTTTTTCATTGGAAATTGGGTAAAGAGAACTTCTCTTCCCAACGTTGCTTTTTCAAAAGGCAACTGGACTTTGTTTTTGCTTGACGACATTTCAGTTTCATCCAGGAAGCTTCTTTAGTTCAGTTCTTCAGAACTGAAGAAGCTTCTTGATATCATGTCAAAGACCAAAAAAAAGTCCAGTTGCCTTTTGAAAAAGCAACGTTTGGACAACCGTGATTTGGATGACTGAGAATCTCCATAGACCTAGATTCTAGAACTTCTCTTCATTTCTTCATCATTTAGGGGAGGAGAGCAAGATGAATCAGAGCGGGCAAATTCTCAGCACGGACTTATTTGAGTGCTTTTTGATAACAAGCGTGCTAATAAGTCTGGATATGAAAAACGTTGACCTGAAATTGAAGGGAGATGAAATCTGGCTCTGATTTTCTTTCCTTTTGCAGCCATCTATCTCTTATATGCCAGGCTGGAGGAGGAATATGGGCTGGCCCGCCATGCCATGGCAGTATATGAGCGAGCTACCCAGGCTGTGCTGCCTGCAGAGCAGCATGATATGTACAACATCTACATCAAGAGAGCAGCTGAAATTTATGGCGTCACCCACACACGTAGCATCTATGAGAAGGCGATTGAGGTTAGTTTATGCTCTTTCAATTGCATCTATTGGTTTTCTCTTCTGAACCAATATGATTCAGCTTCCTTCAAAGAATGGCACGGCTTAATCTATTCTAGCTGGCCAACCACAATTAAAAACGTGGGTCACTTATTAGAGCATGTGCATCTTGGGTTGCTTCCTCCTATATAAATCTGCAGGTATCCTGAGGTCATAGTTATCAAATTAAACCTAGAGGAAAGGAATGGTTTTTGTTGAGTTGATCAGAAAGGCCAGGAAGAACTGCCTGCTCCCTTGGAGAAGATTACTTTTATTCTTGACTAGGTCAAGCAGGAAACAGTCCTTCTGGAGCTGACTGGCAAGAAAAGAAAAATTAAAAAAGCCAAAAAAAGAAACCAGCCATCAGGATAAAAGATAGAAGTCCAACAATGGCAAAAGCTTCTATCCCACTTCATGGTCAGGTGCTCAAGGACGAGTGTGAATTTCTAGAACAACTGATATGCCTCTAAGACTACAACCAGCCAGTGTTAATCCCTAGTGTCTGCAACAACATCCATACAGCACTGGCAGCTTTGTTGTACTTTGTGATAACAGAAGAGCGACAGGGAAGCCAGAGAACAGCATAGCATCCTGCCCTCTCCCAATCAGTCCAAAAGCGGAATTTCACAAGCAGTTCCAGAAGAGGGAAAGTGGGGTGTTGCAAATAGATTGATAGACTCTGCCCATAGCTTTTCGTTCTGTTCACATGAGATGAAACAGCAGGGGTACAAAGGGAATCCACTATCTGTAGTAGTCTATCAGGAGGACATAGAGACCCAAATATGGGAATCCTCAGCCCCTTTTGCACCTGCCACTTTGGTTATGAAAGAAAGAGAGATACCCTATCTTAGGTGCTCAAGGTAGTTTTAATTCTCCCACTAAAGGGACCTGAAGGAGAACACTATAGCTCCTGATAGAAGCCAGGCACCAAGCAAGATGCCAGACTTGCTAGCTCCAGCCAAGAAAGTGGGCAACATGTAATATCTATGAGCCTAGTCATTTAACAATTAAAGGAGAAGCGTTTCTGGGCAAAACAGAGAGGAATCTTTTATCTCTCTGGAGTCTTGCTCTGGCATCTACTTCATCACAAATTTCTTCTTCCATCTGGCCCTCAACATCCTTGTCTCTTTTCTCCCACCTCACACTGCAGGAGGAAAGTAAAAAAAGCCACTATCATAATGAGTCAAAAAAGCATAGGAAAAAAAAATAGCTTCAAGAAGCACCAGAGCCCAGACAGCAGCCTCCATAAAAGTCAGGTGCATCATTTCACCTATTTTGTGACCTTGCTCATCCTACAGATTTTGCAGGGAGAATGGCACTGGCCCCATCGGACATGCAGTTCTTTGTGGAATAGGAGGAGGAGGAAGAGGAACTTTAGAGGGGATGCACAGCTAGATAGCTTAGATTTCACATTAAAAGAATGCACAGTATTACTAGACAAAAGTGGTAAAGATCCTTAAACTGGAATAGGTAACCATGAATAGATCACCATATGCAAGCCCTTAATGAGGGGAAGATAGTCAGTGAATCTCTTGAGCTACAATTGATTTAGAGTAAGTATTCTTCGTTCAGACCTATTATTTAGATTCCAGCTGAAATATTCGCTTAGAAGACACTGTTCTTGGTAGCTGTGTCAGCCAGGAAAGTGGAGGAGCTCTAGACATTGTTGCGAGGCTTGTGCGTTTTCCCACATCGGCATTGTAACTTTATTCCTAAGTGATTGTGTTGCCCAATTGTATCCCAAATACATCCAACACTAGCAAAATATTCAGCACGTTAAATATTTGCAGGATACTTGGGATTCACTGAAACCAAACACCAAGCAGTCTGTTTATGTATACAAACCAGGAGCACAAATTAAGCGGGTCTGAGGCTCATCCATTCAGGTGCTGACTAAGATTGTATTGTATTAGCACATAAAACTTGCCTCAAGCAGATTTCCGAAAGCTTTCTCAGATGAGACTTTTGATTGATTGGAGAAAGTATTATAGCACTTATAGGCCCACCTTAGGAAATACCTCTCCTGCCGCCATAACTTTGGAGACTATGATTATATTTTGAACTTGCTGTTCAGATGCTCTTCTGGCCAGTGGACAACAGACTCACCAGCACAAAGAGCAAAGAATTTGCAGTTGAGGAAGAAAGTTAACCTCATAGTTGAGGATTATGTTTTTGCCGATTGAATGGAGTTTGGTATAGATGTAAGATCTCCTATGAATGAAGTCAGTTCCTTTGTCTGCAGAGTGGTTCCTCCATAAAGAGCAGAAAAGCTTTGCTGGGTTTGTTTTTTTCACCTAAAGAAAAGTTAATCCTTTTCTGTAAAGTCTGTTGTCCGATGCCCAGAAGAATTCTTCCCACTAAATCTACCTCTCGTCCTTTTCAGGTTGCATCAGCATTTATCTCTTTGGCTGTGGCATCCATATAGCCACAGACTTTTTCACATTGTTCAAATTGGTTTTGTTTTCCTGGTACAAAACTCCTAGATCAATTCAGCTATTCCAATTGCTGAAATATTCTGAAAGCCCTCTGGGTAATCGTAATCCTTACATGCTATACTTAGCTCTAGATTATTAGTTCACACCATCCTAATGTCAGGGTTCCAGGTAACACCCCCAACGAAAGAAGACTCCCAGGCTTCCAGGTCTGACACCTAGAAGCTGAAGTATTGAAGGGCATGGTACATTTAAATATCCCTACTTCTTTCAGGTGCTGACAGATGAACATGCTCAGGACATGTGCCTGCGCTTTGCTGATATGGAATGCAAATTGGGTGAAATAGACCGAGCTCGGGCAATCTATTCCTATTGTTCACAGATGTGTGACCCTCGAGTAAGTGGCTTTTTCTGTGTACTAGAAAACTAGCATACTGTCTGCTTGTGGCAATACTTAAGTTGGGAGGAGGAAGGAAGCAGCTTCTCATTTTGCCAAAAGAGCAGAGATGATCACTTCCTGCTCAGTTCAAAATTAAGTGGCACTCATTGCTAATTGGTGCCAAGAGGCATGATGAGTACCAAACACATTTTTCCCATAAGGAAAAATGTAGTGAGTCACAAGGCAGCCGATACCAATAAGTTCTAGCCTGTGCGTTGAGTGCCAAGCAAATGATAAGTACCAAGACAAAATTTTCACGTCAAAATGCATTGAGTACCAAAATTGATGAGTTTCAAAGTAGTTGAGTACCGGGGTACTACTGTATATGTATTATGATACGACAATCTTATATGCAGTTCTGGAAAAACAAGGATGGATTCTTCCATCTGCAACCATTGATGGATAAATAAAGGTGTGTGTGTTTGTTTTGCTTATGCAATAAATATATCCCTGTTGTTTATGGCTGCCCATTCCTGATGTAGAAGATAAGAGAGTGCAATAATAGTTGACCTCTGTCCTCTTAACCTCATTAAATCTTTCCCTTTTTTATATCAGAAAGCTCAGAGGAAACTGTTGAATTTTGCCACCATCTCTTTCTCAGCGGTCCTCAAAAAACACACATCTTTTTGGTTTCCCTTCCCAGACTACAGCCAACTTCTGGCAGACATGGAAAGAATTCGAGATTCGGCATGGGAACGAAGACACTATCCGAGAAATGCTGCGCATTAAGCGAAGTGTACAGGCTACTTACAATACTCAGGTTAACTTCATGGCTTCTCAGATGCTAAAGGTTTACAGCAATGCCACAGGCACAGGTACTTCTTGCCTTCTCTTAAGACAGAGATGAGCTACATCTTCTGTTCTCTTCTAAACCCCCTCCCTGTCCTTCCTACTCTTCCTTCCTCTTTAACATTGTCTTGTTTCAGTGTCTGACTTGGCACCAGGACAAAGCGGCATGGATGACATGAAGCTCTTAGAGCAGCGAGCAGAACACCTGGCAGCTGAAGCAGAAAGAGATCAGCCTCGAGCTAAGGAGAAGATCTTGTTTGTCAGGTGAGGGTACTATAAGTAGACAACTTGTTTATATTTTCCCCCCTATGAAGACTATTTGAATTCATAACATCCAAAAAACATGATGGGAAAAATGTGACCGATTCCTTGATTTGTATTCAGAAACTCAAGACAATGTATATTATTTTAACCCATCAAGAATCAGGAAGAAACAGTTGAATAGATAGTGCCTTAGCTGCTAACATGTCTAGAATGAGAACAGGACTGTGGTGTTGCCTTGAGAAACTAACACAATTTTCTACCAAACAGCTATTTCAGCTTTCAAGCTTTCAAATGCATTTTTCCAGGGAAAGATGACACTGAAGTATTGTCAAGGACAGCCTGCTTTGCATTTACAGTTTTTGTACTTTTTGTACAGTGTGGTCTGAATGATTTTTGATGCATTCGGAAGCCAATAGAGAGTACTATTTGGCTTTCTGATTTCACTGACTACTAACGTGACTGTGTGTCATCGAGATGATGTCAACTTTTAGTGGCAATACACATAAGATTTTCTCCATGATGCTGTCCCTAATGGGATGCTTCAGGTCTTCCACCAATCCACCCAAATGCCATTGTTACTGACTCTATCCAGTTGTCTGCTGGTCTCTTTCCTTCAACCTTTCCCAGTATTACAGCTTTTTCCAGAGAGGTCCACCTTCAAATAATGTAACAGTATGTGAGAAAGATCTTGGGTGACAGAATATAGAGATGCTGCCTCGGGAATGATCAGATAAGAGGTAGCATAGCTTGCAGCTGGATGCTGATGGGCTGGGCAAGAGACTCAGAACGGACCCTCTCTATTTTTCGGGCCGTAAAAGAGAAGGCAGGAGAATTAGACTTAAGTGAGGCATTACATGGCAACAACTTGTGATTTCACTTCTGCATCTCCCATTAACTGCTTGTCGCAAGCCGGTTGGAAACAGGCAAATGGTAATCATGTTGCTGTGAGATGCTGTGACGGTTGTGAATGTGTGCCGATCGCAAAGCATCGGAGTGGCAATCACATGGCTGTGGGACATTGATGATCGTAAATATAAAAGATCACAGTCATCATAACTTCTAACAGTCACTAAACGAGGCAGTTGGTAAGCAAGAACTACCGGTACTGATTTCTTTGGTTTTTCCAATTATCCAACTTGCATCAGCTGTAATGTCTCCTATTATTCAACCTTTTTTAAAGTTAACTCCAAATCCGGCATTATTTTTTCCATGTAGAACTCTGATCCTAAGCATTATTTTGTTAACATGTATAATGAAGGGTGTTTTATGATACTTTGCACATTCCATCAAATCCCCCTTTTCAGGAACTGGAATGTAAATCATCCTCTTCAAATCTCTTGGTCCTCATATTATTCTCCAGATTTGCTGGCGTAGCTTGATTAGAACCTTTACTGATTCTTCTTCTGTTGCGTGTTGTATTTCTGTAGGTGTTCCATCAGTTTCTGTAGTCTTCCAATTTGACAATAATTAACTTCTAGTCATAGAGGTTCTTGTAAGTAGGGAATATCTTTTATGGTATATGGATGCTGACCACCATTTTGAACATTTTCTTGGTTTTCCATCTTCAGTGTGTTTCCATCCTCAATGTCCTTATAAATGTTACTATAATATTACTTCTTGTCTTTTCTAACAGTTGTCTGAAGCTTTTGCTAAGCTCCTGAGGTTTTTTTATCTTTCCTTGTTCTTCATAGCAATTTCCAGTTTGGTTTCTTCTCTTCTTGGTCTCTGGCAAACTCTTGCCACGTTCATACTTAGAAACTTCTTTGGAAGATAAAGTTATCTTCCTCCTTACCTCAGTAACTCTACCAAAGTAGCCTAGACCAGGGGTGCCAAACTCAAGGCCGGTGGGCCACATTTGGCCCACAATCTGGTCAAATCTGGCCCCAGGGCTCTCCTGGTCTACTCAGTGCGAGGAGGAAAAATCAGGCCAATGTACCCAATATGAAGAGGAAACAAGCCAGCAATTTGGGGAGTGGCATCAAGCTGGTCACGCCCACCCAGTTGACCACACCCAGCTGGTCCACCCTGAGGCCAACTACAGCCCTGATGCAGCCCTCAAATTGAGTTTGACACCCCTGGCCTAGACTGAGAGAATCGCTTTCCAAAAGGCAAGTTGTAATCACCATAGCTAAACAGAGATGTGAAGCTGGTTCTTCCAGGCGGTGAAGATAACTGGGTGCTTTGAAAATGTTTAGATATGAATTCACTCTTTCCGTATTAGAAAATTTATATGACAGGATGGCTATCTCTGCTTTAGATGTACAAATGTCAAAATTTTAAATACATTTTTTGAAAACGTGAAGCCAGGGCAAAAGGACAGGCAGCTCCTTTTCTTAGAGAAGGGTAAGTACAGGACAGTTCTGATCGGAAATCATGCTGTCAAGTTCACTCTTCTTCCCTTGCTTCTTTTCAGGAGTGATGCTTCCCGCAGTGAATTGGCTGAACTTTCCAAGCAGGCCAATCCTGATGAGATAGACATCGATTTGGATGAAAGCGATGAGAGTGAAGACAATGAGCCTGATGGTAAGAGGGAGGATGGTAACGCAGCAGCATTCTTCTGGTGCTATGGCTGTTGACTTTGATGAATAGGAGCTCTGTTTTTGAAAAGCCAATATATGCTTGGTTTTCATACTAACCATTCTAATTCTTCTTTTACAGAGGTGCAGCTGGAACAGAAGATGGTCCCCTCTGCTGTGTTTGGTGGCCTTAAAGATGACTGAACTATTTGTTATTAATGAACTGCTTTAAGCTGGAGTAGAGACAACACCTTCCTGGTTAACCAGTGTGTAAAGCCTTTTCTTTGTGATCTTCTAAGCTGCTGTTCTTCTTGGCAACTCAACATAATAGAGAAAGAAGCGATTTATAAAATGCTGTTGATAGTTGTATTGTGTTTAACCAACAGGAAGAGAAACGTTTCTCCCAAGTAATTTACATTTAAAATGGAAGGTTTGCGGAAAGGATGGTAATGAATGCAGACACTTATTTCTTCATGGGGAATTTTCTTAAACTCAGGCTTATCTTTCTGGAAATATGGTAATATCTATTCTTAACCAACTTCATTATCACTAAAAGCTTTATTATTGCCTGGGCTGAAATCTTAAATTACAAACAAGGCAATTGTGGAGACAAGGGGAGAGGGGAGCTTAATGTATATAGTGCTCCAAGGTGAAATAATTGTTTACTGTGTAAAATTAGCCTTCATTCATAGAAATGAACTTTTAAAATGAATGTTCCTATATTTTTATAAACATTAAGAACTGCAGATTTAATAATTTTTTTTGCAATACAAAACCAAGATTACAGATTTTCTTAAATTATAGCTTTCCTTAAAGTGGAATTCTTTAATTTGGAGTCTTCAAGGTGCTGAAACTAAATCCCCCAGAATTCCCAGCCAGTATGGTTAGGCAGAGGAGAAATAGAAGTTAAGCCTTCTCTCCATCTCATTTTTATATTTATTTGCCAGGAACAAATTGTAACTAATTATATATTAGCTTTGACATTAGAAAATTGAAGCGTATGTTCCCCTTATGGCTTTAAATGCATTTGAACAAGTAGGAAAAAGTGGATAACTCCATAGAGCTCAGAGTAACTTTCAATTCCACTAACAAATACTGGCAGGAGTTTCTTAAGATACAAGACAATAGGAACTAATCCTATCTTGAACTCCTCGTTGAACACAGACATCTGCATTTTTCCTCCACAGGTAGATTGTAGCAACCTCCCTGGTATGCCTGCATTTTTTACTTAAAATAATCAAGGGATAGTATTCATTCTAAACGATTCTACCACATATTATGGAAAGTAGGAATGAACGAGCCCCTTTCACAACTGTGTGGCATTCAGTTTCTAATTTCAGTATCCACTAGTCTTGCACAGGAGCAAGGACGCTTCACCTGCTTATCAGTGGTACAGGCTTCAAGATTCAAACATTCACCGAGTCATGACCAGTAAAGAGCTCATTTAAGTTACTTTATTAAGTGGGAAGGACAAAAATCCCAACCCACTTTTTACATCAACTCAACCCTGCCCTATACCCCCCAGACACCTACATGACGCTCAGCCAACCACAAGAGACCAGAATAAGGTTGAACAAGACAGGATTAGAGTGAAGCATCCAAGCTGAATGGGACTGGCTCCCTCCCAACTTCCCCTTACTCTGCTTTGCAAGCAACTTCTATCCGAGGCATAAAGGTTGGATGGCAAATGAGGCTCCAATAATCAAGGGCTACTTAACATTCTGCGCCCAGGCTCCTCTATCTCTTGGGAAGGCTGCATACCCAGCCTCACAGCCTTGGAAGCAGGTGAACAGGGTTTGGAGAAAGGAAGGAGGAAAGAGAAAAAGGAAGATGGACCACACTCCTCCCTAAAGTGGTTGGAGTTTTCTTTTGGCAGTTCAACTCGGGGTACACAGAGACCTGCTCTATGACTAGCAGCCACCAGCTTCTCAACATGTAAATGATAGCAGCTGCTGAAAAGAGATCCCATTAACAGCTCTTTCTCAGCTGTACACCCAATAGCCCTTGTAAATAAGGGAGTAGACAAAAGGGAAAAAGGAATGAGCACACATACATACATACACTCCTTGCTCTGTACTACCTCCACCATGCCAACTTCATATACAAATTCACCCTACCCGCTGTTCCAAATTTGTTCTTTTTTATATACAAATAATTGAAAAATCATTAAATAGCTCATATATATATATATAATATGTATAGTATGTATAAGTATAAACAGGGAGACCCAAGAAATGAAAAAAACCAACAGAATCTTCCAGGCAAACAAGGAGTCTGAAAAATAGACTCTTCCTTCTGGCCGCACATTAACATTCAGGTAGTGGTTAGAGGCAAGAAGCAAACCCTTATTTAGGGCAATGTTACTATGGCAACTCTTTGAGACTTTAGCTTACGGGATTTGCAGGTTACACAGAACCTAGCCTTCCAACACCATACCGCCCCACAACCCAAAGCAGCCAATAGTAGTCTCATCTTCATAGCAGGCACCAGAAGAATTTCACAGATAACTCTGATCCAGCCAGAGATAGTGCTGGCCCAGGACTAGAGTCTCAGACCCATGCCCAACAGCCTCGTCAACTCAAGTCATCCATCACGGATGGCCAGCCGTTAGGTGTCGTAGATCTAAATCTAGGCAGAGAGTAGGAGTAACACCAGGTTCTTCAGGTCACAGCTCTTTTGGTGTGCTTGGCTTCTTGGGGGTGCCTGGCTTCTTGGTCTGCCAGAGATGGCCCTGGATAGTGAAGGCGTCCACACTCATGGACATGGTCTTGCTGGGAATCTGAGTGAAACGCTTGCGGTCAGAGCTATACTTGTAGATGCCTTCAATCATGGGCAAGGTAATGGTGCGGGGCCCGTAGCCTGCTAAACGTGTCAATTCATCTGTTTCTCCAGACAGGGTGTAGAGCGCTCGGAACTGGCAACTTGAATCACGGAAGAGAATGAGGAAGTGGTTCGCTTTGCTCTTTTCAACTTCCTAAGATTGAGAGGAAAGAAACATAATCAAAAGATTAGATAAGGCCAAAGTATAAAACACAAAACAATAACCATAGTGACACAATGGTTAGAATGCAGTATTGCAGGCTAACTCTGCTGACTCATCAGTTCGATTCTGACCGGCTCAAGATTGACTCAGCCTTCCAGCTTTCTGAGGTGGATAAAATGAGGACCCAGATTGTTGGGGGAAATATGCTGATTCTGTAAACTGCTTAACAAGGGCTATAAAGCACTGGCATATATTTAAGGACACCAGAAGGAAAATCTTATGAAGAAGCACCCAGCCTACTAAATTAAGCCAATACAAATATACATAGAGATATATTTGTATTTCCCCAGTTAATCATGATTGGAAGCAGAATTTCAATTGCTAAGTGATGCAATCATAAAGCATGACATGTATAGTTATTTGCATCACGTAGCAATGGCAATCCTAGCAGCCTCTATTGCCATTGTTAAGCGAGGTTCACAGGTTGTTAGGCAAGGACCTTTTTACAACACCCTCACAGCTTCCAACAACCAAGTCAATGGGTAAACCAGCAGGAAATCGGAAGTCCAGGAAGTTTGGAAGTAGGCTCACAGGCATGTAAGTGGTTGTTGTCAAGTGGGGGAGAGGTCACGAGGGACTAATGTGTTACACGAGGGGCAAGGCCTAAATTGGCTGCTCTTGAGCAGGGGAGGGTGTGTGAGTGGCTGGTGAGGCTCAAGTACAAGCCCTGTGATGGCTGCTTCCAGGCAGGAGGGTACACAAGGAACTGGTGTGCCTCATTGAGGTTTGTGATGTTGCAAGGTGGGACGACTTAAGAACAACTTATGACCTTCCTAGACAGCTTTCTCATTTCTTTTATTTGAGGGAAGTTGGCAGAGAAAGTTGCAAATAGCAATCATGTGATTATGGGACTCTGCAACTGTCATAAGTGCAAGCCAGTTGCCCAGATTGTGATCATGACACCATGGAGATGCTGAAATGGCCAGAACTTTGAGGACGAGATGTTCAGTGCAGTGGTAACCAAACAGTTGCTGAGTGAGTGGACTACCAAGGACTACCGGTAGCTCCAAAGCTATTGATGCACAGCTGCAGCCACACTTGTCCCAATTTTTAAGGCAATTACTCTTAGATTTGATACCAACGTCTGCATGCTGTGCCCATTTCAAGAAAGGAGGACTATCTTTCCCATGGTTCATTTTCACTATGTCTTGACTTACCTCCAAGATACGGATTTTCTGGGGTTCATTGACCTTGCCAGCGAGGCAGCAGTGAGACAATGCATTATGGATGATGTATTTATTGGACTTGGCACTGGGCTCCTTATACAGCTTGGGCCCTGCAGAAATACAATGAAGTTAGCCTAGAAGATAGGTTACATTTCTCCCCTTCTGAAGGAAAGCAGACAAAAAAAAGCATTCATAAATGCTTTGCAGTGAAAGAAGATGGAACCGGAAGGGCCTTACGCATAGCCAAGGCCACTTCAAGATGGGACACCTGGAAGTGTGTGTGGTGTGTGTGTGTGTGTGTTGTAGACAACCACCCTCTGCCATGACAGGAGAGGAATGTTATGATCTGTGGAACAGCAGAATATGATTTACCAGTATATTCTGGAATGGAAGCTGGTGAGGAGGCAGTCGATGCATTTTCCCAATCACGTTCCCGGTTCTGATTTGGCAGCAATCGATTAGGAGACATTGGCCCAGAAGGTGATGCAGCTCTGGGGAACAGATCAATATATTTAACCCTGGATTTAAGAAAACTTCAATCATTTGTACACAGATGCATTTCCTTGGATATGGCTCCCAGGTCTAAATCTTCCTCACCCAAATTGCCAGCCATATAGACAAGCAATGCCTACTCACCGCGAAGCTCTCTTGACGAAGAGGGAGTTTCCCGGATCATTGGCCACAGTCGAAAGAGAGAGAGTAGACTGAGAGTAGACTTTGCTGAGCTTGGAGCCTAAGAAAAACGGATACCAATAAGAGCTGGCATAGTAGCCTCATTTATAAGACTAAGAAAGAAGCTCATTCATTTTGAGAGTTTGTCAGACCTTGATTTTTGTTTCTTGGGGTGGGGTGGGGGGAATCAACAAAGCAACTTCCAAAGGTACTAAGTCAAAACTAACAATCGCATGCAATTAAGCAGCTAAAGAATCAAATGCTTGCTTTAAAAGAGAAATATCCTCCATTGTCAGCAGAGCCCAACTGACTGTTTCATAGCATCTATTAAAAGAAATCATTTGTGTGTTGCGATAATGGCAGACCTGTGTTAAAATCTCATCTGAAAGGATGGCATAATGTCACCCTATCAGACAATCCCATAAGCCTTCTGATCTAAGTCACCGAGAATTTTAAAATAATAACCAGTGCTGCATTAAAACACAAACAAGACACCACTGTAGCGGATACCATGAAGGCAAGACATGATTCTAAAACAGAGAATGGAGCCAAGTATTATCAAACTGATAAAAAAGAAACCCACTTCCCTTTCCCAAACTACTTCTCCAAAGGATTGATGCATGTGTTGAAAGTTGTCTGACAATCTATGTTTAGAAATTATATTAATCCCACCTCCAAGACCACCAGTTATCTATGCCGCAGTTAAAGAAAGTCCAAAATGTACCAAATTGGGTTAGTAACAGGGATGAAATTAGGCAGGTTCTGGAAAACCAGTAGCGGAAATTTTGAGTAGTTCAGAGAATTGGCAAATACCACCTCTAGGTGGCCTCCGAGTGGAGTGGGAATGGAGATTTTGCAGTATCCTTCCCCTGCCACGCCCACCAAGCCACACCCACAAAACCGGTGATAAAAAAAATTGAATTTCACCACTGGTTAGTAAGATCAGGTATCAATAAAAACAGTTTGGTGAAAGTAATGAAATCCAGAACTGTAATTATTATAAGGGTTTTGGAAATCCCTAAAGCCTCACAAGAGATTAACCTAGCCAGGTCAGGCAGAGGGAGAACCAACTAAGACCTTTGATAATTCATTATCATCCCGGGGGCTAAGGGATAGGCATACAGGGAGATAATGACATCATGATAGATCAATATACCACATTTTTCGGAGTATAAGATGCACCTTTTTCCCTCAGAAAAGAGGGTGAAAATCTGGGTGCGTCTTATCCACTGAATACAGCATTTTTGGCCTCCTAAAACCCCATCCCCTTTCCAAAAATGGCCGTGCATAGCCTTTAGGATGCTTCCAGAGTGCTCCTGGGGGCTGGGGAGGGCAGAAATGAGCAAAAAATGGGCGTTTTTTGCTCATTTTTGCCCCCCCCCAGCCCCCAGGAGCACTTTACAAGCCTCCTAAAGGCTATACACCCCTCTCTTTTTTTGACAAAAAAATGGGCCCTTTTCGCAAAAAATGAGCAATTTTTTGCTCATTTTTGCCCCAGCCCCCAGGAGCATTTTACAAGCCTCCTAAAGGCTATTCATGCCCTTTTTTTGACAAAACCGGGCCTGTTTTCATAAAAAATGGGCCATTTTTGGGAGGGAGGTCTGCAGAGTGCAAAACCTTTTTTTTCAATTTGCCTCTTCAAAATCTTGGTGCGTCTTATACACCAGTGAGTGTTATACTCTGAAAACTACAGTAATCACAGCCTTTGAAACCCCCTTCTCACACTCCAGAGGTCCCTTCAGTCTCAATTCTCTGGAGAAACCACTGACTTTTCCCTGTCTTGATGAAACTGGACTGCTTTTCCTGGCCTTCCTCCCTCTTGTCATAACTCTTACCAAGGAGTCCTTTGATAGGGCTGCGGGCAAGGGCAGAATCATCGCAAAAGACTGTTTTAGGCCGTCCTTTCTTTAGGGCACGAACGGTTGTGGGCTTCTGACGCAGCACTTTATCTAGATCGTCCATCAGTTTGAGTTGATGACGCCTCTGGTACTCTTGGCGAGTGAAGTCGCCACGCCTTGGCCCAACTTCTTCCTCTACTCGGGCCCGCTCATCTGTTTGAACTCTGGAAAAAATAGTCAGAAATCCACAGGGGATATTAATCAATTGGCTCTATCCATCCAACTATCAAAATTGTATGACTCTCTCGCACCCTGCTGTTAATTGGCCGGGTTGAAAAGATATGTGTAAATTGGCACCAATTGCTTGGTTCTAATAGTCGCATGCATATGACAGGTGATACCTCACTACATCAAAGCAGCTACCATGCCACTGGGCAGAGTGGCAAGTATAGACACAACAATATGATGGCTCATCCCATCTTACTTGGCTTCCTCTTTCTTCTGTTCCTTCTCTGCCTCCTGCCACTGTTTTCTGCGCCGTGCCTCCTCACTTCGCCGCTGCTGTCTCTCTAAGAAAGTGGCTCGCTTCTGTGCCATTTCCTCTTCGGCCTTATCCTCATCCTGTGTGGAAAAAAACATGTCAGCTGAGTAACCCTAATGGATCAGCATCAGTTTTGAATTCCAAAAGAGTTAGTTCACTCTTGTCCTCTCCACCCTCAGATTGGAGACTCTGACAATAATCTCCCGCACATCTTGGAGGACTTGAGCACTTCCCTTTTGCCTACTCATGCCAGTTTTGTGTTCTGCTTGTAGCAGACTTCAACCAAATTGTATTTGAAACCTATGAGACTGGGTGCTACCTCTAGGATTATGTCAGTGGGCCTCAGGCTTACTATCATATTTTGAAAGTGGTCGTGCAACTAGAAGTCAGAAAACAGGATTCAGTTGCAACAAATATTATCACACACATGACTTCAGGATCTTTAATCTCCAGCATTCATAACATGAGATATACAGCTAGTTCCAATTCTAGATGCCACAGAAATGTGTTCTGATGACTAGAGAACAGCTACTGAAGCTGTTGCGACTGCTGGGATTTAGGCTGGCCAATGACAGAACAGAGAAAAAATCCTCTGAAAACATTTTTCTCATGTTCTATTATTTCTCAAACAGGAGTTACTTGCACATCTTCACATAGAGTTTAAATCCTTTGTCTGACAATTCCCGCCTAATAACCTTGTGCCTACCAGGTGGCATTTTGGGACACACTTCCCTTGGCAGAATCTGACATGCCCAGATCATCCAAGTTCATCTCAGAACTGCTGGTATCTAAGCAGAAGCACCAAGCAGCCTCCTTCCCTTCTCCCAGAAGCTCTTTTACAGAAGGCAGAAAGCTCTGTCAGGTACAGTAGGTAGTTACTTCAATTCTCACCTTAAAAAAGAAGCCCAGACCTGTACGGGGCTCAGAATCCAAAGTCTCAGCAATTGATTCCTCCAGGGAGTCATCCCCATCCACATCTTCATCCTCCTCTCCTTTTAAGCTAGACAGAGGGATTTCAATCAAGCTACTGTGTCGATCACTGGGTGAGGAGACATCACTGGTGCCATCACCTGAAACACGAGCATTGCCTCCTTGTGGAGGAACAGAGGCCACCGGCCGCAGATTATTCTGGGCTTCCACCTCAGGCACAGGCAGCACCTCCTCAGCAAAATGGATGGAGGAACGAGTCTGTACAGGAACCTGGCTGGGGGAGAATTTGCGGAGGTGTGGAAGATTGTCCACGTTATGAGGAGGCGTCAGGACTCGTGTGAGAGGTGGCAGCTTTAGCTCAACTGGCCGGGTGTGTTTGGGACTCTTGGGAGGCATGGGGGCTGGAGACTTCTTGGGTGTGGGCTGGGGTGAGCGAGATTTGCGGGAAGGCGAAGGCGAAGGGGAGGACAGTTCCAGTGAAGAGCGGGGAGGAGCCCCCTCGCGGCCAGTCCTTGGGGCGGGGATCACCCAGGCTTGTGCGCTAGGCTTCTTCTCCTGCATGAGGCGTTGCTGTTGCTCACTCAGGCGCTGCATGTCCAACTGCAGTGAGCTCAAAGCTGTGTTCAGTTTGGCCACTGCTCGGTTGTAATCACCCAGATTCTCATCAAGCGGTCCCCCTTTGGTGATATCAGGAGAGAAAGTAACCTGTTTATTATCCAGGCGGGTACGTGGGCTTCCAGCTTCTTCCTCGGTCTCTAGCTGAGCAAGCCGCTCCTCCAGGGCAAGTCGACCATCCTCAGACTGAGAGTCAGGAGCCTTCTGTAGTTGTAAGAAGGCACTCTTGCCCAAGCGCTGACGATGCCGGGTAAATATAGCCTCTATGCGTTTCTTCTGAGCCTCGATGGCCCGACGCTTCTCCTCCAACCGAGAACTCAACTGGCTCATTTCTGAGCTAAGGGCAGGGCTTTGGGCGGGACTTTCTTCTGATGGCCCCTGACCAGCCTCTGAACCTTCAGAGCTGATCCCGCTAGATTTGCTGTCGGTAGCTGCCAGTTTCTTCTTGCGTTCTGCAAAGCTGGTCATGCGCACCCCAGAGACGGAGGAGGCAGTGCTCTCTGGCTGTGAACTCAGGGAGCTCACGCCTGAGGTGGAATCGTCGGGGCCTCCTGCAAGCCTCAAGGGCTCCTCAGCATCGGAGTCCAGACTACCTTCTTGCACAGGTTCTGCACCATTGGGGCCCCCATTATGGCAGCGGTAAACAGTGGGCAGGGGAGTCTTTTCCAGCACAGACGTTCTAGGAGGCTCTGGTGAGTGCAAATAAAAGCCATCGGGGGCTCCCTCGGGGACCAGGCGTTCACTGCTGTGAATGATCTGCAGCGCTTCCTCAATGGTGGGCAAGTCAGGGTAGCCATCATTTAAGCCATTCTCTAGAGCTGGTCCCTCTTGATTTTTGTGTCCAGCCCCATGGAGTGACGGCATTACTAATCCATTGGGGGCCTCAGCAGCCTCAGTAGGCCATGGGTGGGAAGAGCGAGGCAAGGAGGAATAGAGGGTCGGCGCCAGGCTGTCAGAACTGACAGAACGAAGGATGCCCACCGGGTTCCCCATCACAATATCCACATCACTGTCCAGGCCAAAGGGGATGCTGAACGAGACCGCCTGTGATAAGGGATGGCTAGAAAAAAAGGAGGAAAAAAGGAGAGAATATTAAGGGTGAGAAAGGATTGGCTGAGAAAGTCCAATTTGAACTTCTACTCCAGCATTGTATAGCTTCTTTTTCACAATTTTATATCCAAACCTACAGCTATGACATCCTACACGACTCTTACCCTAAATATCTAGTCTTCCTCATACCTCCCGAGAATTCCAGGTTATAGTTTTAAAGTTCCTGGACTTAAGGAAAAAGACTTGGAAGCCTGAAGGTGGCTATTAATGAGTTGAAAAAGCCACAGAGATGAGGTCATGGAGGGAAGAGGTATCAGACACAGGTAGAACTTTCAGTGACCTACACAATGTTTTGTTTACTCTCTTAACTAGAAAGCAGAACAACATATGCAGAATATTTTATTTAGCTTTCATTGAGCAGTGGAAGGCAGATGTTTTTCACATCTAATTATTTGCCATCCTGCTTCCTGTTATTTTTAATTAATTGAACTGTTTAACTGTTGATGATTGGTAGAAAGTTTAAACAGATGCAAACCAACCCTAAGTACAACTTTGAAAATGGTGGGAAAACAAGAACTCCATCATTTAAATAAATTTGCATTTTAAAAAAAATATTTCCACCTTAATAAAAGTCAAAATCATTTTTGTTTCTTAAAAACAACAAAAGCAATTATCATTACAACTGGAACAACTAGAACCACATTAATTAGATTTGGCTTTGTTCAAACTCATGTCTAACCACTTGGGAGTTCAATGTTGCATGGCCTTTGCCACCACTTTTCTTTCAATGGCCTAACTAAGAATTATTTTCTGAAGATGTTCAGTATTTACCACAATGTTTCTCAACCTTAGGGGATTGCTGGCTGGGAAATTCTGGGAGTTGGGAGTCCATGTATCTTAATGTTATTGGGGTTGATCAACACATGCGAACAACACTTCTGGTTTCTGCTCCATCTTAAATCCCTGAACTACCACTTCCAGATGTGTCGAGATAATCACAGAGATGCTAGCTGGGAATTCTGGATGTTGTCAGGATGCCAATATATTCAAAATTACAAGTTTGCAGAAAACTTTATTGGTGACTGAGCCAAATTAATCTTAACCTATTACCAGCTGTTAAAACACCATTTCAAAAATGTAAACAGATACCCCACTAACTGTCAATTATTCACTTACGTTTTGCCTTTTGGCTCAAACTTTGCTTAAGGGAAATTAATGTCCTTGGTATTACTCCTACTTAATACACGGAAAGGGAGACCATCAGGGAATGCCAAGACTTTAGGCTAGACTGGGAAATGGAAACCACTTACTAAGAAAACTGCATTAGTGGGTGCCTTTTAGTAATTTAGTCTTTTAGTTCCTTCCTATTATTCCAGCTCACTTCATCTTAATTTCTGTGCTAATTTCCTTATTGTTATTATTCTTTCCCTCATTGCCTTCCTGCCTAACTTTTGCCACCCCACTGTACAAACTGCTCGTGGTTAATCAACGGCTGCCTAATCAACGGTTCTGCATTCTTCCTGGTAGCTCTTCCTAGCTTTTCAGGAGTGTCAGGAAATCACCCACAGTTCCTCCTCCCACCTCTCACCTGAGCTGCTTCTTGCTCCATGATTTACCAAAGCCTTCTACTTGGGACATGGATGTAGAATGATGCAGGGAACCTACGTGCACAAAGGCAGAAAGTCACAACAAAGCACAATTCGAAGGAGATCACACAGTGGTTTTCTCTAGTAGCTGGATTCAAGGCCTGCTTTGAAAAAGAATGACAAGCACCTCAGGAGGATTATTACTGGGAAGGCATTTATTTCTCCCATTAGATCAGCGTAAGGAGAAACAAGTAATATGGAGAAACTGGAACAATATTCTACTTTAGCAGAAGTATCTTTCGCAATTACGCTAGGATTGGCCAATCTTTGGTCATTTTACTCTCCTTGATTATTATTTTTTGAGGTTGGAATTTCATTAAAATCCAAGGCTGTTGATTTGCATACAGTACAATCTTAAACATGTTAAGTTTAGAAGTGTCGCTGAACTCAGTGGGAAAATGTTCAAAGGAGTAAGCCACAATTGCTTTACATAATTGAAAGCACCTGGCGGAGTACGTCCTTATCACACAACTAGACCAACAAGCTTGCTATGCCTCTTATTTTTCCTGACCTGTGTGTAGCCACAGCCCAGAACCACTGGAAGGCTACCCAGCGCTGAGCATTCAAAACCAACCTAATCATTGGGAAATGCTGGAAGCCAAGATCAAGATAACCTTTTAAGATTTTCAAAAGCCGCTATGCCTGGCGTAACACCATGTACTTCCAACAAAGCTTTGCTTTTTCTATATCTACATGAAAGTTACGTGGAACCGCGAGGCGAAGAAGAGAAGGAGCCAGATCTTACCTAAGGAGCCACAGAGCGGTGACTGTGCCTGTCCTCCAGGCAGCAGTGGGTGGCGCAAGCTGAACACAGGGGAGCTACTGCAAAACAAGAGCAAGAAGCAAAGATTGGATCAAAAGAGGGATAACTTTTCTGCATGTTGCACACAGGAAGACAGAACGCTAGCCTGATTATTATAGGACTAACATACAGGATTTGCACCAATAAGCAACAAATCTCCCTAAAATAGTTCTATCCCCCCTGCTCACAGATATATGTAGTAACTAAAGAGAAACAGCAAATTGTGGGTGGCAACTGGATACTTAGAGGTACTTAAACACCTGGGACGGGAGAAGGTGAGAAAGCAGGAGGGACAAAAAAAACTCAAGAAGGAATTAAACAATCCTAAAGTTACTATATACACACACAAATGTATATAAATATGACATATGTCTATATAAGGTGAAGAGTCAATCAGTTCATTCATTTGATAAAGTGAATGTGTATTCACTGACTTGCAGAAACAGGTTATTCTAATTTGCTGCCTAGAGGCCTTCCCATAACTTGCAAATGAGAGGAGAGCTGTGCCAGAGATCTAAATAAGATCAAAGGTTTTCTCTGTCTTTCAAAAAAAAAAATTATCAGCCTGAAGCGATTTGGGAATTGCAGTGCTGGCCAAGAATCTTTCCTCCAACCATGCAACTCAATCCAGGCATATCAAGGAGGCTCTCCTGATCAAGAGTTAGATCTTGTGAGAACAAGTAGCACTCTACTCTTACTTCAGAATATCCCAGACTCAGTTCTTTCCCCTGGAGCAAAGGCAGGTTCCACAGCTTGAAACATGAGGAGGCATCAACACACAATAACACACACAGTGAGTTCTCCCCACCCTCAGAGCAGGAATAACTCCTTCCAGATCCAATTTTACTTGAAGAGACTTCTAGCATGTAAAAAGGCCCGGGGGAGAAAAGCATAGAACTATCAACAGGAAAGTCAAGTTTTGGAACCCTGGATGAGTGCCACTTCTCAAGTGACAAACCAGGCTCTGAAATAGCCACAACTCAAAAGGTACTTGGACGGATTACAAAAGGAAGATTGTCTTTATTAAAGGTTGCAACAGGTGATCCAGGGACCAATAGTGCACGGAGTCTTTGGCACAGTACTAAAATAAAGAAAAACAAAAGGGCCAAAATCTGGCAAGATTTGGAAATCCAGTCATATTTTAGTCATTTTAATTTAAAACCTGTTATATATTTAATCTTGGGAACTCATAAGCATCATTTGTACTATGCAATGCATGTTCCCAGAGTCTAACACAGCATTTGGATTAGACTACTGATAGAGCAACAACCACTGACGGGGGGGGGGGGGTGTCTGAGGGCAAACTAATTATAGACACACTGCCTGTTCTCTACCTTTCCAGGTAATGCCACTCAAAATGGCTGAATCAACCCTTACCAAGGTACATATATAATCAGAACCCTTAGCAGGGGACGACAAGGAAGAACTGTTGTTTTGTTAAGTTTCTTTGTTTAATCATTAGACATACAACTACTTTGCAGGAAAGGATTTACTCCTGGGATACAATCCATTCTCTGTGTCTTTAAGGTAAAGGTAAAGGTTCTCCTTGCACATATGTGCTACTCATTCCCGGCTCTAGGGGGCAGTACTCATCTCTGTTTCAAAGCCAAAGAGCCAGGCTGTCTGAAGGCATTCTCCATGGTCATGTGGCCGTCCGACTACATGGCAAAGGCGCACAGAACGCTGTTACCTTCCCATCAAAGGTGGCTCCTATTTTTTCTACTTGCATTTTTACATGCTTTCGAACTGCTAGGTTGGCAGAAGCTGGGACAAGTAATGTGAGCTCTCTCCATTACGTGGCACTAGGGATTCGAATTGCCGACCTTTCTGATCGACAAGCTCAGTGTCTTAGCCACTGAGCCACTGCGTTCCATTCTCTGTGTCTTTAGAAATCCTCAATGTTGCTTCCCAATACACAGAATCCTAGCCACCCACTCCCAGCACAGGGGAGACAGGATACACGTAACACAGGGATAACTGCAGGTGGAAAGATCAAGGACTCACTCACCTGTTCTTTCCACTATTTGGTGTTGAGGCATCATTCAGGCCAGGGGAATCTGAAAGAAATCAGCAGTTTTACTACAAGAGCAGAGAGAGGAGGGAAAAAGCAAGGATTCAAACTGACAATTGCACTGATAGAAGGTCAGAAGAGGGAGGAAGTATCAGCCACCTGTACCCAGACGCAGGAAAGAAGTCTGCTCTGATCTCAGCTCAGAAAGGAGGCCATTGTTCCAGAATGGAGCAGTGCCAGATCACAGTGGACTTTGCTGTTACTCTAGCTGGAATGTGGATTTGGCAAAAGGAGCAACAGTGATAGTCCCCTATCAAGTGCCAAATTATAACTGTGGGGATGTGCATGTACCCTAGACACTGGCTGTCTATATACCGCAGATTGCTCCAGTTAGACAGGGATTCACCATGTGGTATACCAAATAAATGAGAAAAATCCCATGTTCATGAAAAAAAGGAGGCAGAAGTGTTTGCAATATACAAACTCCAAATCTCTCGCTCCTAAATTCTAAAAAATATATATGGAAGAACCTGGATGTTAACAAGGATGAAGTAATTAATGCAAACTTCTGAGGAAAAGATACCCAGAATAATCTATATTCCCACAGATACAAAGGATATAAACTATATGAAGGAAAATGCTAATTCTTTTAGTTTAGTAAATTAGATCAAACTGCTCTGAGATGTTTGGGATACTTATGCTTTGCTTTGGCCTCCCTATTAGAAAACAGGAAACCTGTTGTTTTCTGGTTTAGAACCCTAAGAAAAAATATACAATCTGTGATTGACTCCCTGCCCCCACCTCCCCCTAAAACTTGGGAGCCTGAATATTTTGGTTTTTTTTAAGGAGCAGCATTGGTTGAAGAGCTGCAAGAAATGTGAAAATATGCAATTCAGCTGGTTACAGTGACGATATCGGTACATCCTCCTTCATCTTCCAATGGCCTTTACCTTTCCCCCCCCCCCCCTTCAATATCCACTTCCTCATATTCAGAGACACATTAACTTAATGTGACCCGCCTACTATCTCATTTTGCATAACCTGCCCTGCATGATAGCAGCTTCTACATTACAAGGCAGGAAAGGCCTGGTAGTTGGGAAGAGACAAATGGTTCTCTTGTGAAGATATATATTTTTATAAGTCCCAAGAATTGTGGTGAATGGACATACTATCTTCTTACCTTGAACTCTTGGCAGTTCCTTTGGACACACAAAATCTGGCTTTACTACCTCAAAGCACAGAAACAATTCAGCCAGGAATACTCCCACGTTGACCTGAGGAAGCAAAGCAGGAAGTGAGTCAAGGCTCGGTTTTTTCTCCCTTGGCTTGAATTGGAGCAGGAAGGAAGCCCTGGGATCTCTGCTCTATAGCGGCACAGACAACAAGCAAAGCGGGTAGCAATTCCATCTTCGCACCCAAACCTCTCTTTTCCCCCCTCCCAGCACCACTCCAACCTCTACCTTAAAAGGGCCTCGTTGTTTCTGCACAATCAGTTTTTGGTTAATGTGGCTTGAGACATCGGCCAAGATTTATTAGGGCAAGACAGGCTGAGTGCCGGTACAAAGCAATAATCCCCACTTGCTCCACAGGAAGAGGAACTTTTCTGGGCTTCCCCATTGTGCCAGGGCAGCCATTTGCTCCTCTTCCTTCAATTAGACAAGAAGACTCCTTCCTGCACCCTTTTGCCTCTCAAGTAGCAGAGCTTTCGGTTCTCCAGCCAGTCCCAGGACTCACCCTTAGCAGTGGTGGCATGTAGAGCAGGTCCTCCAGTGAGAGGAAACAGGAACCACCCAAATAATCTGAAGAAAAGCCCTGGATCAGCTGCAGGTTATACAAGCTGTCTGCCACCGACATGGTCTCCTTCAGGCACACATCTACCAGGAAGCAGACAAGGAGGTTATAGTAGCAAAAGGAACGAGGAGCCATTCATCTTGTGACTCTGAAGGGCTGCCCCCTCCTTCCACTCAGTCGCTCACCTTCAAGGCGTATGAGCTGCGGGCAATAGTAGTGGATTGTGGCCGCAATGGCCCCTCCGCTGGCCAAGTCCTTTATTCCTGTGATGGCAGGGAAACACGGTGTCTGTTTGGGCAATGCTTTATCCTTCCGGTAGCGGATCTGAGCAGGACCAAAAAAAAAAAAAAATGGAAGGAGAATTCAAAGCCATGATAGCGGGGTTTTAGCTCCATGTGCCAGAGAAGCTGGAACAATGCCCTCCCGTCTCCATGCCCAATGTTCAAAGCTCCTCTGGTCTCATGCAGCAGTCTTCACAGACGCTACCAGGGAGAGTTCCCAGTGGGGTAAAGGACCCGCTGAAATCAAACCCCCTCCCTCCCCCCAAATACAGTATTCCCCTCCTCTGGATGCCAAGAGCAAACTGCATGCAGGGAAGGAGGCGTGATAAAAGCAGGGAGGGATGGGCAAGCAAGAAATTTGCAGGAGCCCCTCGAAAGGCAACAGAGACGACAAGCAGAAGAAGGACTCAGCCATTACTTGGGGGGCGGGAAGGGTCATTTCAGGAACACTTCTGAATGATCCTAAAGCAAGGTTCTCCAACCTTGGCAAGTTTAAGACCTGTGGACTTCAACTCCCAGAATTCTGGGAGTTGAAGTCCACAAGTCTTAAACTTGCCAAGGTTGGAGACCCCTGTCCTAAAGAACAAGAATCCTTTCCCACTATGTAATCCAAGGGAGGCCTGATCCCAGGCTTTGTCCCACAAGCTAGACTAGCCTTTTGCAAGATGCCCTATATCTGCATAACACTAAAAGCCCCCCAATTCCCAGGTAGCATGGCTAACCATCAGACTTCTAGGGTTGACTGTAACACCACAAAGTCCAACTGGAAAGATTCGCTTTGGAGATAAGGGAAAGGCGGAAGACCCAGTTTTCAGTTCCTCCATCATCCCCACCCGCTTAGAAAATGATATGCTATCCTTTACCACTCTGTATATGCTTGTCCTCAACCCCAGGACACAGCACACAAGACAACAAAGGCAACACTACCAGCAGAGACACACACAGAGCAGGGCAGGCCACACATCAAGAGTGCACATGGTAAGGAGGGGAAGGAAGGAAGGAGGGAAGGAAGGAGGGAGGGACACAGACAGGCAGACACAGATACTCAGCAGGCCAGCAAAGAGGAGGAGAAATAAAAGGAAGCAAATGGGACACCTCCATTCCTGCTGAAATGAGCTGGAGGGAGGATCAACAGAACTCCTGGGTGGCATCTAAGAATTGTAAGCTTTGGAGGACAACCTCCTGCTCTCCATAACCCGCAGAATCAGCGAATTCAGAAAGGAAATCCTTCTTCTAGCCTGTTTTTCCAGCTATCTCCTCCAGAAAAGAAGATGGGGAGAAACTAGAGACATCTCATCTAGCTACCAAAGACAAAAAGGGGTCATGGTGCAGGTGTGGGGTGGGAGCTAGAGTATGCAGAGATTAAACTGATGAAAATATGCACCTGTAGGTGGTCTTCCTAAAATTTGATTGTCTCTTATAACTCTGGAGAGAATACAGAAATAGTTTTGAGTAATAAGGCATCTCACGGACAATGAAAAGGCACCCCCAAAATTCCAAAGTTTCTAAATTCCTAGAGAGATGCAAGATCATTACAGTCCTCAGTTCCAAGGAGGACATAACAGCCATGAACATCTGTAGCCAACCAAGGAAGCTGTGGATTGGTCTGGCCGTAGATTAAAAACAGCTGGAAAAAATAGGAGGGCGCAAGGGGAAGCTCGCCTCTTGAGGAACCCAAGCAGGTTGCGGGGAGCATGGGGGGAAAAGGGCAGACCCATTGCAGCAGGAACAGCCAGAAGTTCAAGAACAGCAACCCAAGTGGATGGCAAAGTGGTGCAGGTGGGCGGGCAGGTGAGCACGCCGATGGATACATTACCACAGGAGGCTTATTCCCCGACTCCTTCAAACAAAAAGCGATGGCATGCTGGATGCAACAGCAAAGAAAAGAGAGAGCCTGATCAATGCACCCACCAGGAGGGAGAGAGAAGGGAAGGGTTGCTGCCTTGCAAGGCTGGGGATGGGAGTCCCTGATGTGGGGAGGGGGCCACCAGTATTTAACTTGGGCCTGAGCTAGAGGAACGCTTCCCGGCATGCACTTGAAATCTTGGGAAACCCCTATGCCTTCTGGATGACCCCCACCTCCTAAATACCAACACACTGGATCTCAACAGATCTGGGGAGACTCTCCTCTGTTGTTCTTCAAACTTAGCAACTTTAAAATGTGTGGACTTCACAACCCCCAAGAATTGCTGGCTGGGGAATTCTGGGAATTGAAGTCCACACATCTTTTAAAGTCTTCAAATGAGAAAAAGTCTGCTCTAAGCCTTTATTCAGCTGCACCACGTACAGCAGGGCAGTAAGCAAAGGGGAGGAGGGGGCAGAGGCAACACAAAGGGGAAAAAGGGAAAAGACATGCCAGGTAACTAGCATGCGGTTCCTACTGGCAGCTCCAAGCATGAACTGCCCTGCTCTGGCTTTCTCTTAAGCCCTCCCCATAAATGACAGGTGGGCTTTCTGTTGATCTCTGAAACCAGGGCATTAGACCCCCCGCCCAAACGCCTGTAACCCCGAGAAGGCTGTGTAATCAAGGCAGAAAATGAAGGCACATATGAATCCACCTATATGATATGCAACAGATAACCTCTTCCTCCAGGGCCCCCAGAGAGGAGGACACAGGGAGCTAAGAGAGACCAAAGCAGGTACAGATTGTGAATGGAAGGAGGAGGGTTAGAGAACAAAGGATGCTGGGATATACCAGCATCCCAGCAGCTGGAGTCTCCTAGGGGAACTCACTGACTCCCTACCCGCAGACATCCCCTCTACCCCCATCATGTCTCTGTTTTGGGGATTGGTGCCTGTCGAAACAGACCAACCAAGTCACCCAAAATCTTCTCCAAGGGAAGCTCTAGATAAGGAACTACACAGGGACCTCTGTCCCAGAGTCTTAGACCCCCAGCATCCTTTGCTCTGGGTCCCCCTGGCATGCAGCACAGGAGCCAAGGCAGCAGGGAGATAATAAATAAAGCCACCCACTTACAGGAACCAGTTTCCAGTACCACCTGGTGGGACACTGAAGCAGAGGAAGGAGAGAGGCCAGAGGGAGAAGAGGAGAGAGATGCAGAAAAAGACAGCTCGGTCACATACCACAACTCGACTGTATTCAGCACAGGCAACCAAAGAGGCCGTTGAGCTGGGACGGGGGGAGGGGGCACTGAGCCCACCAGGAATGGAAACAGGATTGCCCCTCATATACTCCCCAATGCTCAATAGTTCAGCCCAGGAGAACCAGCCAGCCCCACTGAACAGCTTGGAGGGGGGAGGAATAAATGGTCAGCATTTGCTGGCAGTCAAGCGGGCAACCCACGGGGCAAGACAGGAAGTTAACCCCAATCAGAGTGGCTTTGGCTTTACAAGTGGGCGAGTGAGAGAGAAAGAGAGACACCCTCCTCCCAAGAGGAGGGAGGGTGGATGGAAGCAAACTCTATCCTCTAAGGCAGGAGTCTGCAAACTTGGCAGCTTTAAGACTTGTGGACTTCAACTCCCAGAATTCCCCAGCCAGCTTGGCTGGCTGGGGAATTCTGGGAGTTGAAGTCCACAAGTCTTAAAGCTGCTAAGTTTACAGACTCCTGCTCTAAGGCAATGGTGAAGGGACAGCTTGTAAACATAACAAAGCCAGTGTGGGGAAAAGCTCTTTCGATGATGAACGCAGCAGTGCCTCTTATTGCTGCCACCCCAAGTTAAACCAGTCTCTGAGCGCCACTCCCACCACCCCTCCCCTGCTTCTCTCAGGAGGGCAGCCACAACAGCAAAGCACCCACACCTTGGGACCACTACAGGATGCTGGAGTCTGGCCATCGGTTCCAGGAGCTGAACGCTGAGAGGATTCCTGTTCCGCCGTCTGTTGTATCTTGTGAATTATCTGCAGGGCGGCAACAAGGAGTCATTTGCAAACATGCAACACAAACAACGGGCCCGGTATGGCTTCCTTCCCTCCTCGCCCCCTTTTCTCCTTGTCCTGGTCCTAAACCATGGGCCCTTGTGGGTTTTCCCTGATTTTAGTTCATCCACATTTTTTTCCCATCATCTTTCCCAATTACTCTATTCTAAGAGTAATTTTGTATAGGAAGTCCTTGACTTACGAGTTACGATGGCACTGAAAATTGTGACTTATGACCGTTTGCAGCTAGTTACGACCTTTGCAGCCTCCCCACGATGATCATGTGGTCAATATTCAGATGCTTGGCAACTGATTCATATTTATGACCATTGCTATGTCCCGGGGTCATGTGATCCCCTTTTGCAACCTTCTGACAAGCAAAGTCAATGGGGAAGCCAGGTTCACTTAGCAACCGGATTACTAACTTATCAATTGTTAAGTGATTCACTTAACAACTGTGGTCAGAAAAGTCGTAAAATGGGGCAAAACTCACTTAACAAATGTTTCACTTAACAACAGAAATTTTGAGCTTTATTGTGAGTCGAGGATTAGCTTTATCATATTTTTTTTCCTTTCCCATACTCTTGAGATGAAGTGCAGTCTTCTGCCACTGTTCCTTGCCCTGCCCTTAACCTTCACAACCTGAGCCTTCTTCAACTTCCAGGCTGGGCTGAAGAAAGGGGGAAAGGGGGCGGTAATAATTTTAATCTCACAAATCAAGAACAGAATTAGATGGGGAAGTTGATCTACGTAATCCAACCACAGTTAACCTAGCGTTGAATTTTACATGTCATCAATAGCATGTACTTGGGCTAAGGAGGCAGATCTTAAATTTGTTCTACCTAGCCTCTGTCACATGGATTAGTGTGTGCAGAAAATGGGATGTCCCCATGCATAAGCTCCTTGGATGCAGATAAAAGAGAAAGAATGCAAATGAATGAACATTTAATACCATATCTATCCAGCGTAGCAGTTTCTGGTCCCAGGAGACGGTTGCTGGCTCAATGCCCAATGCAACACTTAATGAGCTGGTGGCTTCCAATGCAAATGCTGTCATCAGAGAGTCAATTAATGCCAGGTGTGCCCCCTACAAGTCAAGCAGGGAAAAAATAGAGAAAAATGTAATCAGAAAAACTATAGTACTCATAAGGGCATCCGTACCACACAAATGGGAGTCACATATACACACATCTGGCACTATCTGACAGAGTATGAAATAACACAAGAAGAGAGAATGATCTGACCTGTAATAGAAGCAAGCTTAATCTCTCTTTACCATGCTGGTCTTCCGTATCTCAAGTGAACGTAAATCTGGAGCAGGAATAGCCTTAAAATGCTTATCACTCAATAGGTTCTAAATTTTCAGGCTATAATTCAAAACACATTCACATTTCTGACCCTTATAACTTTTTCAAAATACCTTACTTAATACAGCCACAAAAATATTACACCAACATACAGCAGATCAAAAACTAGATTCTCTCACTCTTCCATACTGTAGTTTCAACAATAAAGGTTGAAAACCCAATCTTTGTCATACACTGCCTGGTACAGCCAATATACTTGAAAAATAATATTTTGTCAAATTATTCATCTCAATAGCAATAGTATTTAGAGTTATATACCACTTCATAGTGCTTTTACAGGCCCTCTCTAAGCAGTTTACAGAGTCATCATATTGCCTCCAACAATCTGAGTCCTCATTTTACCCACCATGGAAGGATGAGTCAACCTTCAGCCTGGTGAGATTTGATCTGCCAAACTGCAGCTAGCAGTGAGCTGAAGTAGCCTGCAGTACTGCACTCTAACCACTGCACCACCTCAGCTCAAAGTCATATGGTTTAAGCAAGTCACCTAAAACTATCTGAATACAATTTTCTATAATAAAAATTAAGTCTGACATAAGGAACTTCAAAAATGTTTGGAAGGTTAATCAAATATGACTAACACACCAGACACAAATTGCAAAGGACCAAATCTTGGCAAAAGTATGGCAACAACACAATCCTTTCTGTTTGATTTGAAAAAGTTAATTTCCACCTTAATCCCACTGCTACTTATATCTTAGGTTGGCCATTTTAAGATTTTAAAACAGTTAAGAAAAAAAAACCTGGATAAAACCATTAGATATGCCATCTGCTAATTCTCCAGAATCTTGAATACAAAGTCTCTCAACACTGCTCAACAAAACATCAGAGCCAAGAACTGCTGATCCAGAAGTAACAACTTTTAAAAACCTCACTGAGAACATAATAACCAAATAACCCAACTTCCAAAGGCATTCTACTAAAGAAAAAAAAATGAAAGGCTGGTAATCATTGGTGGGATAAATCCCAGATTTTTATTTTGTTGCTCACTGCCACTCCAGAGTAAACGAGTTCAATGTTTCTCCAATATTACAGCTACTGTCATTTAAACATCTGCTACAATATCTACACAATGTAAAGGAAAAAAACAAGTTTGCTGCCTATAGCATAGCATCAACAAATGGAAACTTGTCCAAATAAAGCATTTACTCAAGAAATTTAATTGGTTACAGTGATTCCTACTTGTTCAATTTCTATTAGCTTTAGTTTTCCCAAGTTTATTTGCTCCCCATTACTTCATCAAGTTGGCAATTTCTTTAAAAATGGGCATAGATTTTAAATTTGAATTCTACTGTGAAATATAAAACAAGACAATTATCAACCACAATTACATTTCCAATTCACAGAGGTTGAAAGTGCAAATTAGGTAGGCTTAAATTAAAATTTGAACTGAGCTAATTTCTAAGCCACCCTTCAATGTTGATTTAAAAAGGAAAGATGCATTTACTTTTAGGAGAGGCAGAAAGTGAATCTATACTTACAGCAACGCCTACATCTAGCACTTACTGGAGAGGTTTCTACAGTTGCAATATGATAAGAAGAAGAAAATAACAGGATCCTGGTTCACCCCATGTTCATATGATAGATTAGCTTAATGTAGCAAAAGAATAAAATAACAAAGCTTCTTTTGCTCATATCAAATCTTTCAATTCTCACCAAAAAAGCTTTCTGCATATAGGGAAAGACTAGGCTTTATTCTTCCCTCTGCAAATTTAATTTTCCAAGAAAATCTTTCTAAAAAATAGAAAATAGAATGGTCTTAAAAGTGGGAAGCAGTTTATTATTTTATTCTCCTGATTGTGTGCATCTTTGAATAGTTTTGCTCAAGACAGCTTTGTTCAAAGAGCATGGATGAAGTCAAATCTATATTAGTAGCTTGTGTGACTTTATCCCATAACCCAAGTCCTAGGCTGTAAACCAAGGATCAAATGAGTAAGCTCTCCTTAACAAAGGAGACTCAAGTGCTTACACACACACACACACACACACACACACATGCACGCACACACACTCATCTTCCAGAGTTCTAGGGTTAGTTAGGGAAGTTTTTGGAAGGAGAATAAAGGTGTTTCCGCAGGAAATGAGGAATCTTCATTCCTCAATTGTTAACAATTATAGTTACCATAAAATCTGCAGAGATTCTGATTATGCAAACTGAATATTGATGTATATTGTGTAGTGAAAAAGGAAATGGAAAATAAGATGTGTTAACCTTTGAATAATTTCTTTGGGGAGTGAGAAATGCCAAGAAAAGAGTCAGAGATGTTGGGAAAGGTGAGGAAGAAAAGGCTGATGGGAAAATGGAACTGGAGTAAGAAGAAGATGAAGGACACCATAGGGCAGATGATGTGTTTCTTATCCATGGTATATAAAAAGGGTTTAAATTTTACATATGTGAAACCAGCCAGATGAGTATTGTGTAAATATTTTCTCAAAACAACTTTTATACAACTCCTCTCTCTGAGGATCGTAGATCTGCACAATGAAATCAAGTACATATTTCTTCACTATTATCTCGGTTTCAGACCACAGCCCCAGCCAGTGAATCTGGGAATTTAAGCAATATAAATCCTATCAAGACAGGTTCACTGGGAGTAAGAGGGTGGTACCAAGGAAGATCTCTGTTGATTAAAGGCCCACAAAACATCCAATTCGATGCGAAGCCTTGGAATTGAACTGTTTGAGAGCAGAACATTCCTTGCCTACTGATTAAACCCAGTTCTCATAGAACTGGACTTGTTTCTTTTGCCCAGGGCTTTTTAACAGAATCAAGATCCAATTTATACAGTGGGAACTTTCATTTATAAGAATGTGCAAGAGAAGATTGTGAGTCAAAGACTGGATGAGTTTAACTGGCTCCTACATACGATGACACCATTCACTAACATCATTAACCTGGAAGGTTTGAGATTTGATAAATTAATGAAAAACAGGGCAATTCATGATTATTATTCATGAAAGCTATAAATTACTTTCAGTATTTGGAAGCCATGTGCAATGGGTTACTGGTTCCTCAGAAAATAAGCAGAGAATATTATCCATTCCTGCCTAGCTTATAGATTTCAGGGGCCTCTGGTTGGCTTAGAAAGGCATTTGGGTTTTATGTTTTAATCCACTAGAGCATGTGGATTCAGTGGGATGCCTGGCAGCAACTAGATCTTAGAAGCCAGAACTTTGTAATCTTTTCTGAGCCAAAAAAAAGGCACTTGAACTTTGAGTTGTATGCTAATGACAACACTCTAAAATGGGAGTAGAGCCAGAACAAAGTAGGTAAGACAAGGAGGGGGAAAATCAATTTCATAGCATGTCTCTTGTATTGCAATAAAAATTACAGTTCAGAAACAACTTCTGATATTGCTTTGAGGGCTGTTGCAAAATTATTTGGCCCTGAAGTTGCAGCTGGTTCCTCTTCAGTAAGCAAAAATAAGGAAAGGATTACATTTGAATCTCTAAGTACAGACTTTCCTAAGATGTTAAACACTGCAGCAAAAAGAACTTCAGCAGCAAAAAATAAATTCACCAGGTAATTAATACACCCTGGGAGAGAGTTAATTGGAAGGAGGAAAAAAGCAGAAAAGGAGCACCTTAAGCCTGAAGGAAAACCTGAAAACAAGTTCTCTTGTTTTTAACAAACCTTAAGAGATTGGATGTAAGATAACACACACTGTAAAAGGCTGCTCCCCAATTACTTCTTTGCCCCAAATGTCGGGTCTCTCTTTTCCCAGCAAGGAAAAGGCACAAAACCTAGCCCAAGCTAAACTCTATAGCAATAGCAATAGCAATAGCAGTAGACTTATATACCGCTTCATAGGCCTTTCAGGCCTCTCTAAGCAGTTTACAGAGAGTCAGCATATTGCCCCCAACAATCTGGGTCCTCATTTTACCCACCTCCGAAGGATGGAAGGCTGAGTCAGCCCTGAGCCGGTGAGATTTGAACCGCTGACCTGCTGATCTAGCAGTAGCCTGCAGTGCTGCATTTAACCACTGCGCCACCTTGGCTCTTACAGGTCTGACTACATGGGAAGACAGGATAAGTGCATGAAAATGGTGTCACACTGGCCAGGGGAGTAGAATAATGGCCATTTTCAACTCTCTAGGTGCTAGTCGTTACTTTTAAAGCCCTACATGGTATCGGACCTAGGTACTTGAGAGACCGCCTTCTGCCAATTACCTCCCTACGACCAATTAGATCCCACAGATTAGGCCTCCTCCGGATTCCATCAGCTAGCCAATGTCATCTGTTGACTCCTCGGGGGAGGGCCTTCTCTGTGGCTGCTCCGGCCCTCTGGAACGATCTCCCCGTGGAGATTCGGACCCTCACCACCCTTCAGGCTTTCCGCAAAGCCGTTAAGACCTGGCTGTTCTGGCATCCCTGGGGCTGATGAGTTCCCAGCTCCACTCGAATTGTTGCGGCTGTTGATGAGTTTTTTTAATCTGTTTTTTGTATTTTGTTTTGTCTTGTTTGTTTCTTTGTATTGCCCCCTTTCCCTATTTGGTTTGTTAGCCGCCCTGAGTCCCCTCGGGAATAGGGCGGCATACAAGTTTAATAAACTAAACTAAACTAACTAAACTAACTCAAGCGACATCTTTTACACATTTTACTGGTAATGAGCCAATGTGATTCCCTTCAAAGACCTGCTGATCCACAGCTTTGTCATCCCATCTTTCAAGATGATTCCAGAATTGCAGGGCACACAAGCCTCATAATCCTGAAAAAAGACACAGCTGCATTAATGAGTAACAATTTGTATTGACTTGCTTTTGCTTTCCACAGCATTTATTCAGAATCAAATCCAAAGCAAAGTATTGTGGGGTGGGGAGAGAACTTTCTCAAAATCTCAGCAGAATTAAGATTCACCCTGTAATTTCTTCAAACTTCTAGCTAGCCTATCTCTCAACAGATAGCAAGCCTATTGCAGCTTCCAGTCTTGATAAAAATTCCAAAGCAAAATCAATTATCAATCTGTGAGAACAACCAATCCAACTAGACACCTGCTGATAGGATCTCAACAGATTCTATGCTCCTCATCTCTTCCACATACTGAACACGTCAGAAAATTTTTTAGTTGTTGGCACGTGGAGGTGGTGAAAAGAAATCCCCATTCCCAAAGATGTTAGTAAGTTATCAGGGTGCAATCCTAGCATTGACCAGAAAACCTGAGAGAAGACACTCTTTTAATGATACTTTGCCACCAACGATCAGGTCAAAGAGAATTTTAGCAATCTACAAGGCTTCCAGCTTTTTCAGAATCAAGTACTGAACATTTTGTAACTTTTATAGATGCCTTCCACTGCTGTTGTCTTTGACATATCCACTTCCTTTTATTCTGTTAAAAAAAACCCTTGTGTACACACATCTATGGAGGGCATAGGTCACGGTTATCCCAAAGGTGCTTTTCTAAGTGACAAAGAACTGAAGAAGCTTCTTGGCTGAGAAGTGAAATGTTTTCGAAGAAAAAAAAAATCCCAGGAAAATCCAGCTGCCTTTTGGAAAAGCACCTTTGGGACTTGTGTCCACACATATCACTAGAATGGGAAGGGAAGAGAAAGTTCCCACCGGTCTTATCAAGATAGAAAGGAGATAGAGTCATTTTGTCTTCACTTCTGTGAATAAATGCTGTGGGCAGCATTAGAGGTCTGAGGTTTGAGGTTTATTTTATTTATATGCCCCTGAGGGACTCAGGGCGGCTCACAAACCCAAGGGGAGGGGGAGGTAAACACAAAGAAACTACAACAGAAAAGGTACGGGGGGGGGGGGGGGAGAGACATTTATTGCCTCTTGCTTTTTTCTCTACACATTCTAGTTATAATGGGAATGGCCGGAATGCTGCCCACATTAAACAAAACCTGAATTCTCACACATGTTCTTATTAAACAGAGGTGTTTGGTTTATCTTTCCTACATGAGGATGTACACATCTGTCAACTCCAACCATCAAAACTGTGGGTTTTCACCATCCAATCTTAGCCCTCGGATATATCAGCCTTTGAAATATGGTGGCTGCAGGAAACTGGAGCAAGATCCTCAACTCCAACAAGTACCTTAAGCCCTGGGGGAAAACAGAATTACTTATGTGGTGGCTCTAGCCACACCTTCATGTTCCCCACCCAGAAAAAGAGGGAGGGAGGGAGTTCCCACAGGGTGGCTGAGATCTAAACATGCAAAAGCCCCACCTTGAAGCTGAGGCACCACATGGGACACTCCTGATATTCAGCAGAGATTGGGGGGAACAGTAAGGTGATTTGGGGTCCAGCCTGGCATCTTTAGGGACTTTAGGATGCCACTGGGAGGTTTCATACCTATAGAGGAACACTTCATTTAAAATTCCCCCCCCTCCTTTTCTTGAGTTTGTGCCTTCCAGTTACTGGCTGCAACTGATGGGAGTTGTAGTTCTATACATCTGCAAGGCATCTGCCCGAATGCCTTTGGGAGGGGTCTTTACCAGTGGTGGGTTGCTCCCAGTTCAGCTGAACCGGTAGTAGTGACAGCGGGAGACCCCATTCACCCGCCCAGACGCTTCTGCATATGCGCAGTAGCATGCATGAACCGGTAGTAAAAATATTTGCAAACCACCACTAGTCCTTACACAAAACCATCTGCTCTAAGATCCACTGCACACATGCCTAGGATTCCTTTGGCAGAAGCTCCATTTGGGAGGCATTCTCATCAATATCATAGATGAGGCTTAAATGCCCAGATGTTATGTCTCATCTGCATAGGCCAACCCTATTCCAAATTTGAAGTACTTGCTTGATAAAAAGGGCAGCTTCTTTCTTTATGATAATGTAGAGGTGGATAGAGGAGAGACACAACTAAGCAAAATAAAAGCAAGCTAATCCAGATTTTCTGAGCTCCTGTCCCTAGACAACCCAAGAGATCCGAGTAAATTAGCAGAATTAACCTTTCAAGGAATTCTGAGTTGGTACTGCACTTCGGATCTCTACTATCTGCTCCAGCTAAAGATGTGGAGAACCACTCGTTCATTCAACCCACTGCACCATTTGAAGCCTCCTATCCCGCAGTACCAGATCAAAGTTGCCTCTGGGAGCATAGCTGCCCTCTTCCCTCCAGACTTACCAGCTTGATTGGTTTGTGATGCAGATCAGCTTCCTTGACAGGCTTGTCTTGAAAGGTGGGCACCAAGCCACGATGGGCCAAAAGTTGCAGCAAGGCAGCATTATCCTTTGGGGGAAGGGTGCCGTCAGGGCCTGAAGGCAAGACCTGGCACCAGGCACGGCAGTAGACATCGGAAGATAGCAGCAGGCGGATGAGAGGAGGCTTCATATGCTCCTGTTCATATTGGTCTGTATAAAAGGGCTCACGCAGTTCAGCAGGGATGTGTTCTGTAAGAGAGAAGCAAGTGGTCACGCTGAAGGTATCACCCTATAAATGTGGCGCCCATGTTTAGTTGCCTTGAATGGTCCATTGGCTTTGGCCCCTGCTTTAGCCCCAGTTCAATGAGTTGCAATCAGAGATGAGAACATTGGATCCGGGCACAGCATAGCCAGGTTCAAATCCCTCCAAAACACAACAGGTTGCCAGGGAGGATTATCAGCCCTCCATCTAACCTCCCTCCACATAACTATTTTTTTCCCTTTCTGAGGGCCTCCAGATATCTTGGGCTGCAATTTCCATCTTTCCTCTGGCTAGGATGATGAGAATGATAGCTTGGTACATCTGAAAGGGATCAAAGGGAAACTTGCTATGTGAATAAAGGAGGGAAATAATATAGATTGCACCCTTCATTGGAGTTTAGGCTTCATATACAGTGACAGGTAACGGGCATCAGAGAGGAGAAAGAGCTGTGAGGTGTGTTGCTTTAGGCCTTTCAGTGTCTACTTTATCTTCCACTGTCTCCACTGATTTGTCTCCTGGGTTACAGATAGTTAGAACAAGGTAGTTCTGCAGAAGGCTCCTTCTGGCCTAACTGCAAATGAAGAAGAGGGAACTGTGTAGCCTTCCAGTGAGGTTTTTTAATAGAAGTTGGTTTCTTTGCTCTTCTGAGCCTGGATTGAATGAGAATTGGACAGAAAGCTGCAATTTTGCTCAATGCTGCACCTTAGCATTCTCAGCCCAATAAATGAGACCAAAGCATCTGCTCAGTGAATAGCAATACTCTTCAAATATAATGTGTTCATGTACTGTACAATGCACATTTTCTAAAAAAATATGCTTTTAGGCTCACTTTCAGTATTCTTAAATATACTATGAGGTTCTTTTTAAAAAAAATAGTTTATTGTGGTCTTAGATCAGAACCAGTACAGTAATATGTAGCTAGATTCCATCCCTGGCATACTTTTATCTCTTTACTATGTCCAGGAGTACATCAGATCTTGATAAAGACAAGGGTTCTGATCCACTAATAAGTAGAACTTGCCTCACATCACAAAACTTCTTTCTCCATTACAAAACCATAAAGAGATCAAGAGATCATGGAAAGAAGGAAAAGTACTGCTTTTCCTAACTCTCTTATTAAGAGGGATAAAATTTGCAGTTCTATGAGTGACAGGGAAAAGAATAAATCATTCTGTTCCTAGACTGATAACCAAGAAATCGCTAATCAATATATTTTACAGGATGGATACAGCGAGGAAAAGATTAAAGTCCATTTGTTCAGGCACAATAAGATTTCCAGCACACACAAAGATACAAGTGTGAATGCTGCCCCAGCATTTCAGTACAGATGACTTGGCAACATCTGAGATTTGGAGCTGGAAGTTTCCCCAGCTTCATCTTCCTTGCAGAAGCTCTACCTGCAACAGTTTATCACTCTTATTTAGAATGATTTCCATATAGCAAGAAGAAAATAGAGGAGAAAAAAAGAGAATGGCCAGATAATTACTTAGGCAATCTAATCTTAGGACTATATGATCAATATTAAATGGGATGGGGGAGGAAAAAACAGCTTCAGAAAACCAGTCTCACACATATGAAGTTAACACACAAACACACCCCATCAAATAATAAATATAGTTAGAAACAACCAATGTTGTTAGTATCACCGGCAACGTCTGATTATATACCTCGTAATATATTTTTTTAGTAACTATCCCATGTAGCCACCCTAGATGAAGAAAGGTTATAGAGCTATATAGCTACAATGAAATAAAAGTGTTTAGGAATACTGTATCCAGTTTCTAAGTTCAAGTGAAGAAATAGTCAGAACTTCAAATTTCACCTTTAGTTTCACCTGTTTAGTTTGCAAAAGGTGTGGGTTTGCAAATAAGCCAGAAAGTAGATCAGAAATCAGGCTCATGGATTCTTTTTCTTCTTTGGGGAATCGTGAAATTTCATTTCCCAGAGTCTCTGATACTCTTGACTGAGCATCAGAAAGCAAATCATAATGTATTAATCTGTGGGGGGAAAAACTGCTAGAGCTGACATTCACATGCTCTATTGGCTACTTCCTCAAGAGGCCACGAGACTCAGGATCAGGATCTACGTGTCAGCTCCTGCCAGTAAAGCTGGCTCTGAGGGACATTCCTGAGTTAAGAGCAAGGAAGGAGAACAGGTGGAACAGCTTCACCAGCTGATTCAGCATCACCTGATCACAGCCACCACTGCAAACTTGGCTAAAAGCCCAGCTCCTGATGGGGCAGACCTACTCTAGCTAGGAGATAACCGGACCCTCTCAAAGGCTGCAGGGCATCCAATATTAGTAAGAGCTTGCTTGGGGCAGAAGGCATAAATCCTCCATCAAATATACTTCCTATATTGTTGCTATATTTCCTTGAGTCCAACCTCAGTTTAGAAGGGAACCTCACCTTGAAATATACAAGTAAAGGAAGTAATGCTTTGATACAGCATAAGAAAGGGCACAGAGCAAAATGGAGTCACACTTTCCATACTAAGAACTTTATCAGGCAAAGTCCCCCACAGGGCAAAAATTAAGCTTACAGATAATTTATTACACATCTACAGTTTCACCTCATGGGTCAATCATTTCCCAGGACAAGTTTTATGGAGCTTAAATCTAGCCAAGTAGTTTCCTAGCTTAAGAAAACTATTATCCTCTCAGCATCTGAAATTCACAAACCTTTCAGCAGTAAAGGCTATTTATTTAGGCATGTCCAACAAGAAAGCTTTTAGGATACTGCTGCCAAAGCCTTAAACTCATAAACCAAGCCCCACTTGAGGTTGCACTAACACAAAGACACCTATTTCCTTCAAGCCAGGAAATCCTAACGTGATTCACATCCTGGGACTTGAAGGACAGCTGCCATTGATAGAGCAGGTTACCCAATTTATTGAGTAGGTTTCAGTTTCTGTGCAACCCATTATCATTCAAGATGGCTCCCAGATTGGCATAAGGTGACAATTTTACAATTGGCCACTTAGGTGATTCAGAAGGTGTGGCGCAAAAAGCAAAGTCTGGGAATTAAGATCATTCTTAAATTCCAAAGGAATTTCATTCTAAAGTTCCAAAGGAAATGTTTCTTAGAATTACCTTTGCCCTGACAGTGAACCAGTGGAAGATTAGTCATACTGCCAAGTATATCACAGCAAGGTAGGCATGCCCAATGGCCTGCTTCACTGACAAACATCAGTCAGTTTTCTTTTTGTTCAGCTGATTATAAATCTAAGCAGTTTGTTTTAGTGTGAGAGCCAAGCCACTATGGCTTGCTTAACAACTCATGGCTGCAAGTCCTGACTTTGCAGACGTCCAACCAGAAGGCAGAAAATAACCTTTCCCCTGTACACTGATCTCTTCATTACAAATAGTCCTCAGCTTATGTCCATTTATTTAACAAAACTCAAAAGTTATGGCAAAACTGAGAAAAATGGACATGTGATCAACTCTCTTAAGTTCTAGCCAGGTTCTATGGCTGTGTGGTCATGATTCAAAAACTCAGGTGCCACTAGGTATGACTTTCATCATGTGATGTAGACCTGCAAAGCTGATGGGGCCATGGCAAGGGGAAAAAGGACTTTGTTCTAATATGAACACCGTAAAAGCGAAGTGTTAAATCCTCCTCCCCTCCAAACACATACAATTTCACTGCAACAGCAGGAGATGGGAAACCTTTTCAGTCTTGAGGTTGCCAATGGCAACAGAAAACCATCAATCTTGGGTAGGATCACTCAGAGAAATTAGAAAATTCCTCCTGGAAAAGGCTGTTTCTCATCATCACAGCCATTAATAGCAGAAAACCAGTGATCTAGGCTGCTAGTAAGCAGGAAAGTACACGAGCAGGAAAGTACACGAGGGGCTTCTACAACTTCAACAGCTGCTCATTTTGCATACACAGAACTACAGGTAGACTTTGGTCTGTCCTTTCCTTTACTATAACTTGGATAAGGTTACTAGATTGGGTTGCAAAAAATGCAGCAAAGAGTTTTCTACCTTTTCTAAGTCTCAGTTAGCACCTTCTATTCAAATATTATCTTCAGGAGGAAACAACTCCAGCTATTACATACATATGATATATACACATACTTTTATAAGTATATACAAGCACAGACCCAGACATGCCTGCAAGTAGAAAACTAAGTTATAGCTGAGTGAGTGAGTATGTAGCCTAGAACTTGTTATCAGAATATTTGGAGGGGGTGGGAGATGTTGCTGGTTTTTAATATGAGAAAATACTCAAAAATATAACTATCAGTACAGCCTGCTGGTAATTTATTTATGCATTTATTTTTACAGTCAGAGCTTGTACTTGTAGGACAAGGACTTGTACTGTCCTTGTAAATATGACCAGAACAATTTAATTACAAGGAAATTTAATTACAAGGAAAAAAAGATTCTTGGTTATTAAAACCAAAGTTCCTAACAGAAGTTAAAAAGAACCAGCTATCCTTAGTCAGATGCTTTCCAGATGTGTTAGAACAGGGGTGTCAAACTTGCAGCCCATGGGCCAAATGCATCAGGCACTGGCCACTCCACTTAGTGAAGGGGGGGGGAGTTGTGATACGCCACGTGAACGACATGTTGTTACGGGTTTGACATCCCTGTGTTAGAATGTAACTTCTCCCATTTGGGTGTTTTTCAGATTTTTTGGACTAGATCTCCCATACTCCACAACCAGCACACTGTCCAGTAATTCTGGCAGACTGCAGGGCTGCGAGTGAAGAACTATAAGGCATATAAGAACTGATGGTCAATGGAACAGAACAGGAAGAAGTTACAGTACTTAAAATAGCAATCAGCCTTTGCCCCCAAGGCATCTGAGAATCAGAGTTACTCCTATTGAGTCCAGAAGGTCAGTTTCATAGACAGTTTTTATATTAGGATCCCAGGCCTGCCAAGAGACAGGTAGATGAGACCCAATGACCTAAACTCTGCCACAAATATATTGAAGTATATTCCCAAGGCACAGGAGTTTAATTGAAGCCAGGAAGCTGTTTTATAAAATCACATGTAGGAATTTTAGCGAAGTGGCCAGATTACAGAGAAAAGCAAGCAACCTAGCCACAGTTACCTACTCCTCCCACTTGGAATACTAAGGTCACCATTTAGGGGTGCAGTCAAGGATGGGAGGCAAGCAGAAGTCTATAAAGACAAATTTAATGGACCCCAGAGATGTGCCAAGTGTAAGACAATATCCACGTCACAGAGATCTGGTTGGTCATACATACTCGGTTTCATAAGGCAGAGTTTTGCCGAATGAGATTAAAGGTCTATGCAGAGCAGCACCAGGTTTCTGCACAATAAATAACCATATGCCTAGAAGCAGGAGATGGAGGCAGCAGCATCTTCCTATTTAGGTATCCAGTAGTCATCATTATAAGCACAGAGCTATCATGCAGCCATGATGCCAAATGGCCATTAAAATCTTCATCCCTCCTAGATCCATCTTATTTCATTTTTAAAAACGCTGAAGTTGGAAGGTATACAACACATTTTCAAGCACTAATTTGAGCATAAACTAGTTTTGAGATCAGAACACTGTTCCAAAGCTAGAGCCGCTCTAAAGTCAGAACAACTTGAATTTGAAATTTTTATACAAGCTTAGAAGCTCTCATTTCATTTTCCAGCAATAATTTTCTACTTTAATTGATTATCAAGGAGTATTTTCTATTCTGTTCCAAGGTTTCCTTTATTCACAGTGCTATTACTATGAAGGTTATCATACTTCAAAAGCATTATTGTGCCCACTGCCAGTTCCACACTGAACAATTTTACACAAAAGTGGTGTGGACCACTTTTTTGAAAGAAAACTCTGAAATCTTTTAGTCACTATGAAAAAAACACACTAATCTTATTTTGCAGAGGTAAGAGTAACCAAAGTGTGGATTGTCAGTTTCTGGGGTGGAAACACAATCAAGGAGAGGCGTTTCAAAATTATCTTCCTTTCCTTCTGTGGTGAGGCAGAGCAAGACTCAGGTATTTTTCTATCTGCAATACATTTATTGCTAGCTAAGAACAGAATTTTTCTACCAACAATCTCTGGACTTTCCAGTCTGCAGATAAAGGAGAAAGTGCTTACACAGAAAATTTAGCTACAAGTCCAATATACAGTTAAATCAGCAAGAGACAAGTGAGGCAATAAGAAAGGAAAGCCTATGAGGCAGAATGAATCTAAAGGCAAGTTCTACAACCAAAAAGCTGTAACCTCTTACTTTGTCCGTGTCTGTCTGGTCTGTCTGGTCTGTCTGGTCTGTCTGTCTGTCTGTCTGTCTGTGTGTGTGTGTGTGTGTGTGTCCGTCCACAATCTCAATTTTAAGCCAAGTACTTTTTAAGCTAATAAAATATTGTTCAGCTTCTGAAGCCACAATGACAAATGCAACCCTCTAAAGACCTCCAAATCACAGTGCAAGTCAGCAGCCTTCTCAAAACTGCTGCAGGAATCATTACTACATCAGCCATGCAGTCATAATTAAGGAGTCATACGCATCCCTATAGTCTAAAAGAGACCTTTCTGATAGAAAACCGATCACTAACTTTGGTAGGAGAAGTTCAGTGCCTCTAACAGCGTATCATGGGATCCTACATGAGAATATAATTAAGACAATAATAATAACAAAGGATGTAAGCTCCAAGCATCCATGGCCTAGTTAAAAAGACCAGGAAGAGTTTGGAAAAATACCAAGAGACAAGGCTAGCGTTCAATCAAGCACTTTCCTGAGAATTCAATGTATAATGTCCTTGACATAACAAGGCAAATTCGCCAAAAGATCAATCAAGGTCTTGATTTGATGTGAGAATATTCAACATGGGGAACCATATAGTGTTGAAAGGGAATAAGAGCAATAGCTTTTCAGTATGGATCTTCTCAGTGCAGTTTCCTCATAATAAACCTCAGATGCACAATAAATTGATCAAACAGC